>NC_083571.1:65939778-66219778 GCF_027579695.1 Neoarius graeffei
CATACCAAAGGCATGGCAAAGGACAGGAGGGATCCTGATTCCTAAGGAAAAATACTCCTCAACCACCAGCCAGTTCCACCAGATCAGTCTCCTGAATGTGGAAGGGAAAACATTCTTCAGTGTCATGGCCCAAAGGCTTTCAGCCTTCCTGGTGAAAAACAACCTTGTCGACATCTCTGTTCAGAAGGCAGGAATAAGTGGCTTTTCAGGATACCTGGAACATGCAAGCATCATCTGGCACCGGGTACAAATGGCCAAGAAGGAAAAGAAAGACCTGTATGTGGTTTTCTTAGATCTTGCCAATGCCTTTGGGTCAGTGCCACACAAAATATTCTGGACAGCGTTCAAGTTCTTCCACATCCCTGCGAGCATAACAAAACTGGTCAAGGCTTACTTCCAAGACCTCCAGTTCTGTGTCACAACACAGGACAGCACCACTGCCTAGCAACACTTGAAGATTGGAATAATGGCGGGCTGCACGATTTCTCCCCTGGCTTTCACTATGGCAATGGAGATGATCATCCGAGCATCATGGTGGGTGGTTGGAGGCAAACATTTGGAGAATGAGCTGTGTCTTCCTCCAGTCAGGGCATAGATAGATGACCTGACAACTTTAACAACAAAGCCATGCACCAAACGTCTGCTGAACAAACTCCAGGAAAACATCAACTGGGCTTGAATGAAGATTAAATCCAGTAAATGCTGCAGCATCTCCAACGTTAAAGGCCAACTCTCCAATGAGAGGTTCTGCATCAGCGGGGAGCCAATACCAACGATCCTGGAGAAACCCATCAAAAGCCTTGGACGTTGGTACAATGCAGCCCTCAAAAGATGCTGAACAAGTGGAACAACTTAGGCAGGATACAATGCATGGCCTGAACCAAATCAACAGCACTGGTCTTCCAGGGAAGCTGAAGGTGTGGTGTTTCCAGTTTGGTCTCCTGCCCTGTCTCATGTGGCTCATCACCATCTACGAAGTTGGATTATCCCATGCCAATAGACTGGAGACACTGGTGAATGCCCAGCTGAGGAAGTGGCTTGGGCTGCCAAGATGCCTGAGCAGTGTGGGACTGTATGGGAATGGAGCCCTCTCCCTGCCTGTCTCAAGCCTGGTGGAGGAGTACAAATGTGCCAAAGCACGGCTGGAGTTGGCCCTTACCGAATCCCGGGATCCTTTGGTATGAGGCGCTGCTCCCACCCTGGCAACAGGGAAAAAGTAGAAGCCACACAATGCAGTTGCAGATGCACAGGCTGCTCTCAGACACCGGGACATCGTGGGACACGTCCAATATGGCAGAGGAGGCTTTGGATTAGGAACAATTGCACCCACATGGCAAAAGGCGACTCCAACTGAATGATGGCACATGGTGATGAAGGAGGTGTGACACCAGGAGGAAGCAGCTAGGTGTGCCAGAGCAGTCTCCCATTACAGCAAGGCTGGTGGATGAGATGGGACAGCATAGAGAAAAGGAAGATCACCTGGAGTGAGATGTGGAACATGGAGGTGAACAGGCTAAGTTTCATCATCAGAGCAACTTACGATGTTCTCCCCCTCCAGCAAGCCTACATCTCTGGCTCAGAGAGGATCCAGCGTGTCTCCTGTGTGTGGACCCGGCAACCCTCAAAACACATCTTAGTGGGTTGTAAGATCTGCCTGACCCAAGGAAGATACACCTGGCGGCACAAAAAATCCTTAGCCTCTGCAATTGAGCACAAGAGAGTTATGATCAATGCCATCCCACCAGCTGCCCAGGGTACTCTCCCACAGAAAACAGCCTTTGTCCAGGAAGGCCAGAAGCAGCTGACCAAGATCGAACGCTCAGACTCCAGCCAACTAAATGCAGCGAGAGACTGGGAAATGCGGGTTGACCTAAGCCAGAGGATTACTTTCCCACTGGAGATTGCTGTGACCAATCTGCATCCAGATCTGGTGCTCTGGTCCAACTCCTGCCGCCGTGTCTTCATAGTTGAGCTGACGGTCCCCTAGGAAGATGCCATTGATGAGGCATATGAAAGAAAAAGGCTGCGCTATGTCAACCTGGCAGCTGAAGCAGAGGATTGGGGCTGGATTGTGAAGGTGTGCCCAGTGGAGGTGGGCTGGAGGGGCTTCGTTGCCAGCTCCACAGTAAGATTCCTGAAGGAAGTGGGAATCAGAGGGCAGACCCAGAGGAAGATCATAAAGGAATTTGCTTCAGTCGCTGAGAAGTGCAGTCACTGGCTGTGGCTGAGAAGAAAAGTGCTAGCGTGGGGAGCTAAATGAGCACTTAGTTCCATGTGGCACACACCCAGGTCTGATCAGCTTGCGGTGGGCCTGCCACAACTGAGGGTGTATTATGATAAATGGCCGAAACACCCAATAAGGTTGCGGTGCACAACTGAAGATGTGTCGCATTGGAAAAACATCACTAAGTGGTCACTCCCAAGCTCAACCCAACCAAGAAGACATGTCGACCTGATCCACTCAAGGCAAGTGTCAAGCTGATTCATTAGGGATTGTAACAGCTAGTCCTTGTAAGAAACCTTGTTTGTTTTTTTATTTGATTGCTTTTCATTTTTCTTTCTTTTTGTTTCTTTTTTAGTTTGTTTTATTTGTTTATTCCTTCCTTCATTCATTCATTCATTCATTTCTTTCTTTCTCATTTTTTTTTGCTTTTATTATTTTGTTTGCTGTTTTAATTTGTATGTTTTTGATATTTGGTTTGTTTATTTTTCTTCTTACCTTCTTTGTTCTGTTTCTTTGTGTTTTGTTTGTTTATTTTCATCCAACTTTGATTTTCCCCTTCTTTCTTTTTCTTTCTTTCTTATTCCTTAGTCCTTTCATCTTTAATTTTTTCATGTTCATTGATGCCTCATTTCTTTATTGTATTTTTTCAGTCTGTTTTCTTTGATATCTTTTATTATTCCTCCCTCTTTCTCTTTCTGATATTTTTTGTTTCCATCTTTACATCCTTTTGTTTTAAATTGATTTTTAAATTATTTTCTTGTTTTCAAATTGATTTTCTATTTCTTCTTCAATTCTGTTTGTCTATTCTGCTTCTTTTATTTTATATATATTTGTGTATTTCATACATCTTTCCTTCTTTCCTCTTTTTCATTTCTTTGTATTGTACTGCAATATTATATATCCTTACACACTACACAACAATTTCTTGTTTATTTCTTGTTAGATATGTATATCGGAATAAAATCCATTTTTTTTATATCTTCTTCCTCTCTGTAGTTCAGAATAAAAAGGGAAAGAGCAGACTATACACTGGACTCTATCATTGTGTTTAAAAAACTTTTTATGACATATTGTTGGATTGATCACTATAATCTCCAGAATCTGATTACTGACAACTCAGCATTTCTTTCTTCTCTTGAGTATGAGAGTGAAATAAAGCATTAAAACTCATCTGTGCTTTTTCCCAGTTCAGAAAGAAAACACAGAGCTGGTGGCCTTTAGAGCGAGACATTGCCCAGCCCTCAGAGCGACAGGTCAGATTATCATGGATTGAGACTGAGTTCCTGCGTGGAGAAGGAAGTGTGTGATGCAGAAGAAGTGATGAAGTAACTCTACAGCTTTATCATCAACTCCAGCTGAAAGGTTCAGAGCCCTGAAGCAGGAGCTGTAGAGGGTTTAAAGGTCGGAGGATTCAAGATTGATCTGACACTGATGAGTCACAGATCAGTTCCACAGAGCACTGGAGAGAGAGAGAGAGAGAGAGAGAGATCAGCTGCAAAGTGTGACATTAATAAAAGTATAACATTCTCTCTCTTTCTTTATTCTTTCTCTTCCTATCACTATTGTTTTTTTCTGTGATTTTCTAGTCATATTTTTCCTTTCTTTCCATTTCTTTGTCATTCACTCATTTTCTTTCTTCATTTGTTTTGATTCATTTTCTCTCTTCCTTCCTTTCTTCCTCCATGTTTGTTTTTTATTCATTTTCTTTTTCTTTATTTTGATTCATTATTTCATTGTTATTCATTTTCTTTCTTTCTTTCTTTCTTTCTTTCTTTCTTTCTTTCTTTCTTTCTTTCTTTCTTTCTTTCCTTTTGTTCTCAGAACCTTTCATTCTTTCTTTGTCTTTCCCTCCTTCTTTCCTTCTCCCTTGTAATGTTTTCTGATAAATTCTCTCCTTTGTCCTTTTTCGATCAACACTGCTATCTTTGTTGTTGTAAATCTGTTATCATCATCATCATCATCATCATCATCATCATTATTGGTTTTGCTCTTTCACACATGCCCCAGCTGGCTGTACCGGACCATACTATTTCCCAGGGAAGGTTTGTGTTTGTGTGTATGTGTTGGGCAACTATTGATTTTTAAATCCTGTAAATTCAGTAACAGATCCAAACACTTGATTATTATTTCAGTCAATTTTGTGCAGCTCTGACAAGAGAGCACTGATCCTTTGGAAGGAGATAGGATTCAAGAGAGATGGCCTGAAGGCCAATGCAGTATGTTAATCAACAATACACACAAGCACACATCAGCATTCATGCATGTGGATGACGCTGATAAAGACCAAGTGAAGAAGAGGAGGGTAGAAACATCGCCATGAGGAAGATATTCATCCACAGAACAACCCACTCTCTGTTACACACACACACACACACACACAAATGTTTGGTCTGAAGGCTACTCATCTGTACTGCTCCTCCAACCATCAAAGGGATGTGTTTTGTAACTTTAGTAGGTATATTCACACTGCTTTTGACTTGCCAGACCTGGGAATTTCATCATCCATGTGTTAGTTTCATGAAGCAAATATGTTTGTATTTTGATTGATCTAAAGCAAATACTTGTAAATACAGTGAAATCGTTCAAAGGTAAGTAGTGCAGCTTTGTTTATTATGAATGCTCTGAGTGGCCATGTTGATTTGATGTCACTCACTGAACTTGGGATTGGAATTCAAGTCAGAATTCTGACTCGATGATGCATTTTTGTGTTTTTTTTTTTCCCAAATTGGAGGTCAGAAATTACAAGTTAATGCCTTTAGTCGAATGCAGCAATATACCTACTGTAAAAGGGACATTAAGGACCACATTAACATTTTACTTTGATGGAAAATTAAAAGGGACAACACGTACCAGGGAATAGATGGTACCCAATGGAACCACACCAGCAACAAGGACAAGTAGTCTTTGGTACTCAATAAAATGCATGCAATTTAAAAATACCATCAGAGGGGTAACATGGGATGAAAACATTTTAAAAAATATTAATGGTAGCCTGCCTTTCAGATTTTTCAAGTGTAGGTCATAAAAAGCATTTTCCCTGACACCAAATTATTTTTTAGTGGACTGAAAGATACTGAATTTGAATCACAGACTTCAATTTTATTCATTTTTTAAAAATAGAACAATTAATGAACTTAGGGCCATGTGGCCCGAAATTCTCCACTATTTTTTAGTGCTTCACCATGACCCAATTCAAGATACTATGTCATGCATCACATGGTGGTCTTTCCCCATTCATGTAAGGCATTTGAAACAGGAGAGATTTGAAATTTCAAATTTGAAACAGGAGAGAAAAATGGAGGATGTGAGTGTGAGAATGAAATGTGAAAGAAGGACTACAGTAATGGAAAGTGAGAAGAAAAGATGTTATGTTGCAAAGGAAAGGAAACGCAGGAGCAAACTCATAAATATTGGTGGTCAGCGAGTACCTCGGTGTGATCAGCTGTTCATTTAGCGACAGAATGATGTAACTGTCAGTGCACGGTCAAGGTAAACCTGTAGATGGCAGTAATGCAACACTGGATGCCAGCTGCTGTAAAACCCAAAAGAAGAAGAAGATGATGAAGGTAAACCTGTGCGTGCACACACGGACTTCCTCTGTCTGCCTGACTACGCGAAGCGAGTGATTTCATGCACATTATTTGCTTGGGAATCCTCTCAAAATAAATAACTTCCCAGCAACAGAATGGCCTGTTTTTTTTCTGAGGTATTACAAAAATAAACATATCAGAATGATCAAATTTCAGAGGGAACTAAAGTTCACTGATTTTATGAAGTTGAAAGGCCATCTAGCTTTAAAATCTCAAACATTAGTTTTTCATTTTCCCTTGTTTTTTTATTGTTTCCAATTATTACTTTGTGTATTTTAAAAAATCAGTTTTTAAATCAAATACGGCACAATTTAGCTCTGAAGCTATATGACATTTTACTTAAAAAAAAAAAATCAACGGGGCGGCACGGTGGTGTAGTGGTTAGCGCTGTCGCATCACAGCAAGAAGGTCCGGGTTCGAGCCCCGTGGCCGGCGAGGGCCTTTCTGTGCGGAGTTTGCATGTTCTCCCCGTGTCCGCGTGGGTTTTCTCCGGGTGCTCCGGTTTCCCCCACAGTCCAAAGACATGCAGGTTAGGTTAACTGGTGACTCTAAATTGACCGTAGGTGTGAATGTGAGTGTGAATGGTTGTCTGTGTCTATGTGTCAGCCCTGTGATGACCTGGCGATTTGTCCAGGGTGTACCCCGCCTTTCGCCCGTAGTCAGCTGGGATAGGCTCCAGCTTGCCTGCGACCCTGTAGAAGGATAAAGCGGCTAGAGATAATGAGATGAGATGAGAAAAAAAATCAACAAATAAACAAAACCCTAGCTCAACAGTTTTTCACTCAAGTCAACCTTTTCATGTAGAAAATTAAAACAAAAATACCAGAGACGCCGCCACATTAGATTTGGAGGAGCAAAAACAATTAATAGTGTAAATAAAGTCAATATAATTGTGTATATAGTGCTGTCATGGTTTGGAGGTGATTATTTATATAGAACAGCCTACTCCTGCCAAAGTCAGCTGGGATTGGTTCCAGCTTCCCCCATGACCCTGATGGATAAGTGCTATAGCTAATAGATGGATAAACAGCCTACAAGTGCTGATACACTATACATGAATGTATTACTGGAATAAATTACCACTCTAGGCGGCATGGTGGTGTAGTGGTTAGCGCTGTCACCTCACAGCAAGAAGGTCCAGGTTCGAGCCCCGTGGCCAATGAGGGCCTTTCTGTGTGGAGTTTGCATGTTCCCCCCGTGTCTGCATGGGTTTCCTCCGGGTGCTCTGGTTTCCCCCACAGTCCAAAGACATGCAGGTTAGGTTAACTGGTGACTCTAAATTGACCGTAGGTGTGAATGTGAGTGTGAATGGTTGTCTGTGTCTATGTGTCAGCCCTGTGATGACCTGGCGACTTGTCCAGGGTGTACCCCGCCTTTCGCCCGTAGTCAGCTGGGATAGGCTCCAACTTGCCTGCGATCCTGTAGAAGGATAAAGCAGCTAGAGATAATGAGAATGAGATGAGAAAATACCACTCCAGCCTCCTGGGCTGTTTCATTACCGTATTAGTTCAAGCAACATTAGCGGAGTCCTTGAATGGGAAAGGAATCGAATTGAAATGAATATAAACTTCAGTAGCCAAGCTTGTCGGATTTGGAGAAGGATACTGCGGGGGGGGGGGGGGGGGGGAGAGAAGGAGGAGGTCATGAACTAGGTGAGACTTTGTTCTATCTGCACTATAAACGTCAGTCTGGATCACCAAACAATGTTATTCTGTCTTTGAAGTCAGACTCAAAGGAAAATACAAGAGACTTGTTTGAAGATACACACACCATTCCTGGCGTAAAGTGTGTAAATACTTGTACAAATCTGAGAAAAATAGTTCTCAGGAAATCTCGTTTGCAAAATATAAACTGTAAAAAAAAAAGATTTAAAAAAGTGCATATTTTATACAACACTTATTTCCAGTCCACTAATTTGATTGGTCAAATAACATTCCAAGAGTGCTGATATTTCACACAATACCATTGGGACACATCATTCTATTCATCTGTCTTCTGCACATAAAATTCGACTTCCAATTCTACTTATTACCCGAGAGTTCGCGAGATCAGCGGGCAAGGCAAATTATACTTTTCAGGACTATAATTTTTTTTACTTAAAATATGAATGCTCATCATATAAAGAAACAGAAGGAGGAACAAATTTTATCAAAAGCACCTTTCACGGAAAATATACAAATCAATCTAAGATAGCTAGCCAGCTAGCCGACATGCAGTAATGTGTGTGAGGCTCCTTCGGGAACTTTTTCCACTAAAGGAGCAAAACTCAACAGACCATTTCATCACATTGTGTCTGAAACATAATGACATTAATTTCCTGTTCATAGAACTACTACAGAAAAGCAATATCTCACTTGAGGTCTTGCTGTTGTACTGAACATCAGCACAACTGCGATTAGTTACAGTTGTGACCGAATCACAGCCGTATTGATATTCAGTACAATAGCATTCCCTTTTGGGTTGCATTGCTTAATTAAGACATAATGGCTCAAATTAAGGACATGTTGCACTCGAGAGTGGTGATGATCCAAATGCAACTCTAGAAGAGATTTTACCCAAAACCACCACCATCCAAAACAAAAGACTCAAATAAAAATATAATAAACTGAGCCTCAAACCAAGAATCTAATCTGGGGACTGTGTAGCCTAGAATTGCTGCAAAGTACTGTATATGACTGTCTGTAGTTTAAACAAACAGAGAACTTAATTGAGACTGTGGGGAACAAGAAACAGCTGAAACCAATCACAGACTGGGAGGTTATCAAGAGCAGGAAGCTACAACCAAATAAGGAAAGTGGAGAACCAAAAGGGTCAAATGAGTGTCAGAAGCAGAGAAACAAGATATCAACTGATCGCCCTTTTCCACCAAGGCAGTTTGAGGGCTGGTTCCTTTGCAGCCGGTGCCTAATCTCAAATGGATGAAGACTGCGTGCGAGTAAGTGGGTCAAGTTATCTGCAGCAGAGCAGGACACATTATCGCAATGGTATGCAATAATAAGCAAAATGTTCAGACATTTCTGATGTACAGCCTGTTCTTAAGATAGCACAGGGCAATGGAATGTTCCACAAAATATTTACACATGTCAGTAGAGCATATAAGAACAAAAGATTACAAATAGGTTAATGCCTTCTTGGTTAAACTAAGATCAAGAATAAATCCTTACAATTCCCCTCTTTGATACTAGATTACAACTAGTATCACACCCCAGTATTCTGATCATATATGTGATTACATCGAGAATTTGGAATTTGTCCCAAATACACGCTACTTCCTTCAGAGTAATTTGTTCTAAAACAGTGAGGGAAAATGAAATTAGAGGGCATATCGACCTGCAGAGTAGTGAGAACAGAGTCCTGTAAGACAATGGCAGGGGTTTCCGTGCTAGATACTGAAGAGGTCTGGTTTAACATTGCTGCCACAGAGGGGTGTGGAGAGTAATTACAGAAGGGGCCCCAAATGGTAAAAATTGGATTGTGATTCTCCGAGAACGCATAATACAGAGCTTCAGAGCATAGAAGCAAAGGTGGACGTGTAATAATAGTAGAAGGCAGCATCAGATAACAGACATAACAACTTTCATTCATGTGCACTCGTGCAGTCCAGTTAGCGAATTGCCAAAAGATGTTGTCTTGAGGTCCAGCTCGAACGGGTAACCCTGCTCCGAGCAGCAGTAGAGTGGCCACGAAGCTCGTGATGAGGACTTTCATGGTTGTAGTGAGGGTGATTGGTCCCAGACAGGGCACGAGATCTCTTCCCCTCTTTGTTCACGGCTTCTTGCAGGAAGTGATCTGAAGATCCTCAGGTCCTACTTAGTCCCTGTACAGAGTTTAGAGAGGAGAGAGACTAGAGAGGGACACAGAGAAAACGTTAGTGGCAAACATATCATTCTGACACGGCTTTGTTATGGAGCCTTCTTCAATCACATGGCATGGATCCACTGTGGAAAAAGGTCAGTTAGAACAGCAGTTCGAGTAATGGCGACTATTTCTGCAGGCCCACTATATCTAGGTTCTCCCAATTGCCCAAATTGTTTAAAAAACTGCACCAGCACCTTGTCTCCCATGTGAAAGGGGTGTGGGGGTGCTGCTGGTGGAGACGATATTGTACTATTGACCTTGGTACAAATTTTATGCAACTTATCTATAAGGGCTGCAGAATACTCATCCACATGTGTTTTCAAATCAGAGGTACCCAGAGCCAGAGTTCCCTTCTTCCAGGGGAGAGGGAAAGATCTTCCAAAAATAATTTCGTAGGGGGAGTGTTCCCCTAGGCTAGGTCTTGGTGTCATACGAATTTCAGCCAGAGTGGCTGGCAATAAATCTACCCAATGATTCGAACCTGTGGCCTGCATGGCCTTAGTTAGTTTGTCTTTCAATGTTCAATTAGTATGTTCTATGATACCAGAGGATTGAGGGTGGTACGGAATGTGAAAATGCCAGTTTAGTGAGAGGTACTTGCAAAGGTTTTGTGTGACTTTCGAGGTGAAAGGGGTACCTTTGTCTGAGTCTATGACGTCTGTAACCCCATAACGAGGTATTATTTCTTTTGCCAGAATACGAGTAACTACCTTCATGTTTTCTTGAGAACAGGGAAAGGCTTCTACCCATTTGGAGAATTGTAGTATGTACGATTTCAGACAGGCAATCATGATCAATGTCATCCAGAGTGTCATCCTGAGAATTAAGGAGGCGTGCGAGAGCGTGACCTACAGTATCGAAAGAGGATGTGGCACGAATTTTGAGATTGTTAGTAGAACAGAGAATGGTTTCGTATCCAGAGCGGCGCTGCGCAGTCATATGTTGAGTCTATAAATTTTGCAACACCTGTTTAACTTGATGTGACGAGTGCAAGATCAGTGGGTGAGACAAAACCAATTTCTCTGTGTCTAAAACCATCAGAGCACATGCAGCGACAGCCCTTAGACAAGCAGGTAGGCCTTGAGCAACAGTGTCTAACGTTTTGGATAAAAACGCACAAGGACGCATCCCCCCCCATGCTCCTGGGCCAACACCGCAGAGACTATGCCTTGGTGTTCACAGGCATAGAGGTGGGAGGGCTTGGAGTAGTCGGGTAGACCCAGGGCCGGGGCTGAACAAAGGGCGCTTTTGAGGGAGTGGTAAGCGTCCATTATAGCGGCAGTCCAGGTCAAAGGGTGCTGCAGTGGATCATGATGAGAGATTGCAGAACAGAGAATCTTGTCATATAAAGAGCAGTCAGGGATCCATTGTCTACAGTAATTGATAAGACCCAGGAAAGCCATCAGTGCATGTTTAGTTGCAGGGCGGTTTGTGTCTAGAATCACCCGCACCCAGTCAGATGACAGCTTACAACATTCTTGTGAAAGTTCAAACCCCAAATACTTAACAGTGTCCATGCAATATTGCAGCTTGGTCCTGGAAACCTTAAAGCCCTTGCGCGCCAGATGTTGGAGCAGACGTAAGGAGGCATCTTGGCAGATTTCTGGTGATTCAGCAGATACCAGAAGATTGTCTGCATACTGCAGGACCACAGAGCCCTGGGGGAGGGAGAGGTCATGGAGTGCGTCCTGAACTACGGCTGAGAAAACAGCAGGAGAGTCAATGAAACCTTGAGGCAAACGTGTCCAAGTATACTGTCTCCCCCTGTGCGTGAAGGCAAACAAAGGCTGTGTCTGCTCCTCAACAGGAACACTGAAAAAGGCAGAACAGAGATCAATAATGGAAAAACAGCAATGATGAGCAGGAACCTGTGACATTACAGAGGAAACGTCAGGTACAATGGGTGCAACAGGGACAATCAGTTCATTAATCTTACATAAATCCTGTGTAAAACACCAGGTACCATCAGGTTTAGGTACTGGATTGACAGGTGTATTGTACGAGCTGGTACACGGTCTCACCACGCCTTGCTCGAGGAGAGACTGTAGGATGCCATCAATTCCCTGAGCCTTAGCTTCAGAGAGAGGGTACTGTTTAACATAAACAGGATGCACATGAATATTGAATCATATTTTGTGTAGTTTCATGTCAATTCCATTTCAGTTCCAGGTTGCAGTGCAACAAAATGCGGAAAGGTTCAAGGACAATGAATACTTATACAAGCCAATGTATCATAATAAATTGTGATTTCATGATAATTTATAATGTTTTTCTTAATGGTTAAATAAAGATAAACCCAAGTCTCCGATTTATAAACACCACTGGAAAGACAATTTTTTTTTCAACATTCTTCAAGTAAATGTTTGTTAACTCTGTTTCTTGCTGAATTAAAACATTGCCTAAACTAGAGCCCTGCACTCCCGCGGGAGTCCCGCGGGACTCGCAGGACCCGCCGCAAAGCAGTGCGGCGCGGGACAAATTTTGAAAGCTCATTGCGGGCGCGGGCGGGACCGGGAGTGCACATATGCGGGTGCGGGCGGGAGCGGGAGTGCACATATGCGGCGCGGGCGGGAGTGGTGATAAGCTGCAGTCCCGCTAACTAAAAACGTGTTTGAAATAAAATTTATAAATTATTAATTTATGTCTATCATATATAATTTGTGCTGGATATTTTATTTGGCATTAATAAAAACATTTTAAGATGCCTAAATTTGCAGAGAGAGTCAGACTGCCAGATTGAGTGAGGAATGGCATCTTAAATTTGCCATTGATCACCCTAACGGGAAATCCTTTGATCACTCTAATGACTCGCCGTTCACACCCAGCCTCCAGTGACCCACACTAACATGATGCCTCAATGGCACCTTAGATGAGCTGGTCATCAGAATTCTGATTCTGATTCTGATCCAGGAGAGGATAAATAACTCTTGTTCGTTTCTCGATTCCTTTCCTCTTCCGTGTTTGAGATCTCCGATCATGGCAGAAGAGCAGAGCTCCTTTACTGAATCTCACAGTGCTTCAAAAGTAAGTGCTGCTTTAAAAAGAGGTACATTTACCGTTAACAAGTCAAGAGTCCTGAAATCTTAGGATGATCAATGCAAATGAAAGACAATACGTGACGGAAGCTGTGAAAGAGATGACCGAGGAGTTGGGGTTTGATGTCCAAACTGATGAAAGCGCGGAGCCACCTCCACCTAAAAAGGTCACTTTTCGTGAGTTTGAGGAATGGGAGGATGTCGGTGCTACGGGTGCTGAATCAAAGTCTTTAAACTCCGAGATTGATGATTATCTGAAAGTGAAACTCATTGGATCCGAATCACACCAATCTAAAGATATCCTGCAGTGGTGGAAAAATCACTGCTATGACTTTCCCACACTTGCCAAACTGGCATGGCATGTACTGGCCATTCCAGGTTCCAGCGCACCATCCGAGCGCGTGTTCAGCATATGTGGTCACATACTGGAGGAAAGGCGCAGTATGTTGAAGCCCTCAACAGTGAACAATTTGCTGATTCTCCATAGCTGTTCAAAGAGCCCGATAGCCTAAGCAATAGGCTTAGTTGTTTCGTTTACCTGTGTTTGATTTTCTCGTTTTTCTTATTCATATTCAAACAAGGTCAGCTATGTTATATTGAGTTGCACAGAGGCTCAAGCCCAAATAGTTTTAGAAATGTGCAACCATAGCCCTATAATGGCTACAGTAGCCTATACTGTCGATTTTTTGTTGTTGTAGGCTAGGACTGTGTTTTGTTATAACATTTATATATGCTATGCTTATAGGGTATTCTATAGGATATTCTAGTTAGAAATGCTTAACAAATGTAAACTGGGTTAGCCTAATGTTTTGTATGGCTGAACAATAAATATACCAAATTTCCACTTGGAATTACGTGCTCGCCTGTCTTTTTATTATTATTATTATTATTATTATTATTATTATTAGTGCTGTAAAAAATGTCATATTATTGCGTTAACTTGACTCAATTTTAACGGCGATAATTTTTTTTATCGCGAGATTAACGCTCTGTGACATGATGTAGGTTTTTCATAAGCTTTTGAAACTAGTAGAGATGGGATTTATGGCTCTTTGATGGGATCCGCATCTTTGTGATCCGTTCTTTGAAAAGAGCCGTTCAAAAGACTGGCTCATTTGGCTCTTTTTAAATATTTATTCAGTTTTAAGAAGACAGCGTCTGTAAACTCAATGCTATCCCAGAAATCCTTCCTGTAATATGCAAATTTGGCCACCTCTGATTGGACAGTGTGACACATCAACAGGCAGAAAGTGTAAAAGTACAAAATGTGTTAAGTGAGCTGAAACAGTAAAGATCAGATTCAATGCAATATTTATCAACGAACAACTTAAAGTTAATATAATAGTGTACTTTATATTACTGTATAATCAAGCATGTCAAGCCTACCATCACTGTGTAACCTGTCTGATTAGAGTTGTAGACTAACTCAAGCAGTAAATCACTTCACTCATGGTTCTCTTGCTAGCTCTGCTTTGCAATAAAAAAAAAAAGCATTGGTAAAAAGCAAGCCCATTCACTTTTTTATGCTGATCAGAGAATTACGATGGTTTCTCATGTGACAAAAATGTGCGATTCGCGATTAAATATTTTAATTGCTTGACAGCACTAATTATTATTATTATTATTAGAGACACTACATGCTGAATTCAGAAACAAGGTAAATAATAACAAATGTGAACATGAGCTGTAGATATTTATGCTCAAATCCACTCAAAGTAGGGGGCGGGGCACCATCACGCTGTGTCAAGACAAGAATTTTTGTGAGAAATAACGTGAACGTCTGCATCATGCGGGATTTGCGGGCGGGAGCGGGACTGAAAATCATAATTCTTTGTGGGCGCGGGCGGGAGCGGGACTGAAAATCATAATTCTTTGTGGGCGCGGGTGGGAGCGGGACTGAAAATCATAATTCTTTGCGGGCGCGGGCGGGAGTGGGACTGCACAATGCGGGCGCGGGTGGGACCGAAAAATCCGACCCGCGCAGACCTCTAGCCTAAACTATACTTACTTTTCTACTGTAAGTATAAGTAAGAGTAAGTAGCATAAACTACTTACTGCATGGCACTGCAGAGACATGGCACTGCAACTATCAATGCAGTTTCATCATAGCTGTCGCCTAGGATGGCATGAAGGATAAAACAGTAATCTGCTCCTACCAGCTGGCAGTGTTGTGACATTTTTACGAGCATGTCTATGAAGTTAAGTGGTTTGTTTAACAGAGGCAACATTTTAATAATATCTTTCAGGTCTGATGCAGAAGGTGGAGTGATTTTCAGGCCTCTGCCCTTCTGAACCCAAACACAAGTGGCATTCACGGGGGGAGGCGGCGGTGGAAGGGAACCTCTATCTGGTCCCACATCATCATCGTCATCCTCATCAGAGTCGTCAGTCTTGTTTTTTAGTGCCGGCATATTTGAGCTTACAGAGGGTTTTTTACCTGCCTTGGGTTTCTCAGGTTTAGCACCTGTCTCAAGAGATGCAGGTGCGCTGGGAGCGCTATCAGCAGGGCATGAATGATTACTTAAATCTGGATATAGTTTTGGGACCAGTGTGGATGCAGGAGCGGGAATGTTATTCGATCCCTCATACAGCGGCGGTAGGGTAGAGGCTGTAGGTGGTGTAGTAACAGGAGGTGTAGACGAAACAGGTTTTGCCTTATCTTCAGGCTTAGGGCATGGTACTGATTTTCTTTGTTCCTTAGTTTCGTTAATTCCATGAAAATCGTCCCATACTGGTTTCATTCTGACCCATTCTAAATAGCCTTTAGTCATATAATCATAATCCCATTCTGGGTCGCCCAATCCCTCGTATATTTGTCTATGTGCCGAGGCAAGATACTCTGGTTTAAAAGTTCCTGCGTGAGGATAAGTCAAAAACTGAGGCTGGGATTCAGTCCAGCTGGCCAAATTGTCTAACCACGGACTGGTGTAGAATGCTAAACCACAGCGATTCATTCAATCCCGTGGGGTTGCCTTGGTGTCCGGTCTGGGTACCTTAACATAATTTCCCCCCATGGTGACACAAAAGGACTGTCTCAAGATAAAACTAATTATTCTGTGGTAACTCACACGGACCCGTGGCAACTCTCAAAAGGGATAAATGGGTTTTCGGATACTACCAACCAGGCGGAAGTCCCTTAAAATAAAAGAGATTTCTTACCTGATCAGGAGTATCCCAGACGAGCCCCCAAAACTGTTAGGTCAGAGATTCACCATCTCTTCCTCTTGCTCCAACTGAAGCGATCACCCTCTCGCAGATCGGTCCCTTCGTGTCACCCAGAGCTCTGGGGCGAATTGCGAAACAAGACAGGAACCCCATAGTTTCACAGTCTTTATTCACAATTCCCCAGAAAATGAAGAGAAAACAAGATATTTTATGTGTGTGTGTGTGTGTGTGTGTGTGTGTGTGTGTGTATGAAGGCTGCATGCAAGTAAGTGGGTCAAGTTATCTGCAGCAGAGCAGGACACGTTATTGCAATGGTATGCAATAATAAGCAAAATGTTCAGACAGTTCTGATGTACAGCCTATTCTTAAGATAGCACAGGGTAATGGAATGTTCCACAAAATATTTACACATGTCAGTAGAGCATATAAGAACAAAAAGTTACAAATAGGTTAATGCCTTCTTGGTTAAACTGAGATCAAGAATAAATCCTTACACACCACAACCTCTGCATCTGCACAAAGGTTGTGGTCTGCATCTTGACTCTTCTCTATGGATGTGATGCCTGGACATTGTACAGGAAGCAAATCAAATCCCTCAAAGCCTTCCATATGTGTTGTCTACAACACATCCTAGTAGTGATTTGGAAGGACAGGATCCCCCACATGCAGATCCTCACAGCAAGGCTAACTCCACAAGCGTGGAGTCCACGATCCTCCATTGTATCCTCCGATGGACTGGACATGTCATCCAAATGGCCCCCAACTGATGGTCCTCTACAGAGAACTCACAGAAGGGACCCGCTCCCATGGAAGACCCAAGAAGCAGTGGAAGGACTTCTTGAAGTAGTCCCTGCAGTCCTGCAACATATCTCCTGCCAACCTTGAGATCCTTGCTGAGGACCATGTGAACTGGAAGCGGACTGTGTCCCAGGGAGTCCGTCACTTCGAGGAAGAACGGACCAGGCTGAGGGAGGAGAAACAGGCCCAGTGACACCTTCAGCAATTCCTTCCCTCTGCTCCCATGCCTGGTCCCATCCCCTGTCGTCATTGTCCCAGGATCTGCCAGTCCAGGATCAGGCTTCTCTCTCATGAGCGGACGCATGACAGATGGTGACAGACAGCTACAACAGGAACAGTAGCAAAACCTGGGAAGGCAAAAAAGACAATGAAGAGGATGACCTTGTCATCATCAAATATCAATGGACAGCCATAACCTATACAAAAAGTCCTTTTACATAGCGTACTATTTTGACACCCCTCCTAGAACTGCCACCTTATTGTGGTGGAGGGATTTGTGTGCTTGAATGATCCTAGGAGCTATGTTGTTGGGGGCATTATGCCCCTGTCAGGGTTTCCCAAGGCAGACAGGTTCTAGGTGACAGGTCAGACCAAGAGCAGTTCACCAAAACCCTTATGGAGAAACAATTGAGGACCGTGACGTCACCCGGTATGGCACAGCTGGGGCCCCACCCTGGAGCCAGGCCCGGGGTTGGGGCTCGTATGCGAGCACTTGGTGGCCGGGCCTTTGCCCATGGGGCCCGGCCGGGCTCAGTCTGAAGAGGTGACGTGGGCCCGACCTCCTGTGGGTTTACCACCCACAGAGGTAGCAGCAGGGGATTGGTGCAGTGTGGATTGGGTGGCAGCCGAAGGTAGGGGCCTCGACAACCTGATCCCCGGACACAGCGGCTAGCTGTTGGGACATGGAATGTCACTTCGCTGGGGGGGAAAGAGCCTGAGCTTGTGCGGGAGGTTGAGAGGTACCGGCTAGAGATAGTTGGGCTCACCTCCACACACAGCTTGGGCTCTGGAACCCAGCTCCTCGAGAGGGGCTGGACTCTCCACTTCTCTGGAGTCGCCCATGGTGAGCGGCGGCGGGCTGGTGTGGGCTTGCTTATAGCTCCCCAGCTCAGCTGCCATGTGTTGGAGTTTACCCCAGTGAACAAGAGGGTCGCCTCTCTGCGCCTTCGGATTGGGGAGAGGGCTCTTGCTGTTGTTTGTGCCTATGGGCCGAATATCAGTATAGAGTATCTGGCCTTCTTGGAGTCCCTGGGAGAGGTACTGAGGGGTGCTCAGACTGGGGACTCCATTGTGCTACTGGGGGACTTCAGTGCTCATGTGGGCGACGACAGTGACACCTGGAGGGGCATAGTTGGGAGGAACAGCCTCCCCGATCTGAACCCGAGTGGTGTTTTGTTATTGGACTTCTGTGCTAGTCACGGTTTGTCCATAACAAACACCATGTTCGAGCATAGGGGTGTCCATAAGTGCACGTGGCACCAGGACACCTTAGGTCGGAGGTCGATGATAGACTTTGTTGTAGTTTCATCTGATCTCCGGCCCTATGTCTTGGACACTTGGGTGAAGAGAGGGGCTGAGCTGTCAACTGATCACCACCTGGTGGTGAGTTGGATCCGCTGGCGGAGGAGGAAGCTGGACAGACCTGGCAGGCCCAAACGTATGGTGAGGGTCTGCTGGGAACGTCTGGCCGAGCACTCTGTCGGGGGGGTCTTTAACTCCCACCTCCGGGAGAGCTTTTCCCAGCTTCCGAGGGAGGCGGGGGACATTGAGTCTGAGTGGACCATGTTCTCTACCTCCATTGTGGACGCAGCTGTTCGGAGCTGTGGCCGCAAGGTCTCCGGTACCTGTCGTGGTGGCAGTCCCCGAGCCCGGTGGTGGACACCAGAAGTAAGGGATGCCGTCAAGCTGAAGAAGGAGTCCTATCGGGCCATGTTGACCTCCGGGACTCCTGAGGCAGCTGAAGGGTATCAGCAGGCCAGGCGTGCCGCAGCTCGGGCAGTTGCGAAGGCAAAAACTCAGAACTGGGAGGAGTTCGGGGAGGCCCTGGAGAAGGACTATCATTCGGCCTCGAAGAAATTCTGGCAAACTGTCCGGCACCTCAGGAGGGGGAAGCAGTAGTCTGCCAACACTGTTTACAGTGTGGGTGGGGAGCTGTTGACCTTGACTGGGGACATTATCGGGCGGTGGAAGGAATACTTTGAGGATCTCCTCAATCCCACTGTCATGTCTTCCATTGAGGAGACTGAGGCTGATGACTCAGAGGTGGACTCGTCCATTACCCAAGCCGAAGTCACTGAGGTGGTTTGCAAGCTCCTCGGTGGCAAGGCACCGGGGGTGGATGAGATCTGCCCTGAGTATCTCAAGTCTCTGGATGTTTTGGGGCTGTCTTGGTTGACACGCCTCTGCAACATTGCGTGGCAGTCGGGGACAGTGCCTCTGGAGTGGCAGTCTGGGGTGGTGGTCCCTCTTTTTAAGAAAGGGGACCGGAGAGGGTGCTCCAATTATAGGGGAATCACACTTCTCAGCCTCCCAGGGAAGGTTTACTCCAGGGTACTGGAGAGGAGAATTCAACCAATAGTCAAACGTCGGATCCAGGAGGAACAATGCGGTTTTTGTCCTGGTCGCAGAACACTGGACCAGCTCTATACCCTTCATAGGGTGCTCGAGGGTTCATGGGAGTTTGCCCAACCAGTCCACATGTGCTTTGTGGATCTGGAGAAGGCATTCGACCGTGTCCCCCGTGGTATTCTGTGGGGGGTGCTTCAGGAGTATGGGGTTCGGGGCTCTTTGCTAAGGGCTGTCCGGGCCCTGTATGAACGGAGCAGGAGTCTGGTTCGCATTGCCGGCAGTAAGTCAGACCTGTTCCCAGTGCATGTTGGACTCCGGCAGGGCTGCCCTTTGTCACCAGTTCTGTTCATAATTTTTATGGACAAAATTTCTAGGCGCAGCCAGGGGCCGGAAGGAATCCTGTTTGGGAACCACAGGATTTCATCTCTGCTTTTTGTGGATGATGTTGTCCTGTTGGCTTCTTCAAACCAGGACCTTCAGCATGTACTGGGGCGGTTTGCAGTCGAGTGTGAAGCGGCTGGGATGAGAATCAGCACCTCCAAGTCCGAGGCCATGGTTCTCGACTGGAAAAGTGTGGCTTGCCCTCTCTTCCCTTGGAAGACCCAGGACACGCTGGAGGGACTATGTCTCTCGGCTGGCCTGGGAACACCTCGGTGTTCTTCCTGAGGAGCTGGCCGAGGTGTCTGGGGAAAGGGAAGTTTGGGCTTCCATGCTTAGACTGCTGCCTCCGCGACCCGGCCCCGGATAAAGTGGAAGAAGACGAGACGAGACGAGACTATTTTGACATACTGTTGTCACAGTCCAGTCCGGTCCATCCATGCCTGAGTTTGTGGGACTCCAATGCCAGCTCCAGGCTGGATCCAGGCCAGGAATTCAGTCCTGCCTTGCTGAAGGCCATTTTCCCTGAAGCGGCATTCCCACACCTGCTACCACTCCTCTCCCATCAGCCAGGGCCTTTTTAAGAACTGTTTGGAGCCACTCCAGTTGCCAGACTGTCTTCTGTAGACTTTCCTCACCTCGCTACAGCCTTTTGATATTGTGCCTTCTTGATTCCCCCTGCTTGAATTGTTCCTTGGTTTTTCTTGTCTAGTTTTCTGTCCAGTTTTTTGCCCCTGTTGTACCTGCCTGTTCTTTTGGCTTGTGTTTTCACTTCCTCTGCCTGGATTTCCCTTGTCCCTGTGTTCTTCATTTTTGTGTGAAGATTTTTCTGTCCTGTTTTTGTCCCTGACTGTGCCTGCCTGCTCCACTGTGTTTTTGACCTCTTGGCCTGTTCTTTGACCGCTGATTTTTGCCTGAGCCCTATTGTACCTCTGCCCTCTACTTCATTAAAGAAGTTTTTCTCTGAACACTGCCTGTTTTGAGTCTGCACTTGGGTCCTCACTTCACCTCAGCTCACCATTTCTGACAGCACAGTCTGGCCAACATGGATCCAGCAGATTTCGCCCAGCTAAGAGCAGTGGTGCAAAAACAGGGAGCTCTCCTTGGGACCCACCAACAGGACATCCAACAGGTGAACCAAAACCTTGTCACCATCTCTAACACTCTCAATCTTCTTGCCACTCAGCTACAACATCTTCAAGTAACATCTGCTCCTACACAACCCCCTCCGCTTACCGCTCCCCCAGCTCCTGCTCCAGCCCTCTTCAGAGATCTGAGACTTCCCACCCCACAGCCATACGACGGAGAACCAGGCACCTGCCGATCATTTTTATCTCAATGCTCACTAACCCTTGAGCTTCAACCACTGGCCTTCCCTACAGAGCGTTCCCAAGTGGCCTACACCACCACTCTCCTCACTGGCAAAGCTAGGGAGTGGGGAACAGCTATGTGGGGTGCCAATGCACCATGCTGCGTCAGCTTCAAGAATTTCACAGAGGAGATGAGGCGATTCTCTGATCGCTCTCTGTCTGGCAGAGAGGCAGCTAGAGAAATCATGGAGCTGCGGCAGGGTGGCTGGTCCGCTTTCGACTATGCGATTGAGTTTCGCACCTTGGCAGCATCTTGTGGCTGGAATGAGAATGCCTTGTTCTATGCATTTTTGAACGGTCTGTCAGACTCCATCAAGGATGACCTGGTCTCACAAGAACTGCCACCTGATCTCCCCAGTCTCATGGACCTCACCAGTTGTATTGACTCCCAGGTCAGACAGCGGGTGAAAGACAGAACTTGGGCTAGTCTTGCTCCCCCTCAGCCTCCCATTCCTTCCATTGAGCCAATGCAGGTAGTCTGAGCCTGCAGCTCACCTGAGGAATGACAGCACTGTCGGGTTATGAGGTCATGTTTTTATTGTGGACAGCCGGGGCATGTCTACCAATCTTGCCTTCTAAAAGGAAAAGCCCACCAGTGAGTTTAGGGGCCCTGGTGGGCAATGTCCAGAATCAGCCCCCTACCAGTCAACTGCTTCTCCCAGTGGTCATTATCCATGGCAATCAACCCCATGACCTCCCGTCACTCATTGATTCAGGGGCTGACAGAAACCTGATCTGCTCGACCACCGCCAAGCACCTGGGGATTCCACTACTGGCTCTGAACCTGTCCCTCACTGTCCTGACCCTTAATGGTACTGGTCTGACCACTATCACCCATAAAACAGCCCCGGTCACCTTAAAAATTTCTGGCAACCACTCTGAATCCATCCAGTTTTTTGTCATGAGCAATCCCCATGTGCCCATAGTTCTTGGTCTGCCCTGGGTAACTCTACATAACCCCCATGTCAACTGGACAAACAACACCATTTTAGGATGGAATCAATTCTGTTTATTGTCATGCCTGAGATCTGCCCTCCCTCACGCCGAGCTGCTCCAGCCCACCATTGGTGAATATCCCGACCTCTCTAACATGCTTCCCGAGTGTAATGACTTAAAACTTGTTTTCAGCAAGTCTCAAGCTGTTTCCCTTCCTCACCATAGGCCCTATGACTGTGTGATTGACCTTCTCCCTGGGACTGCATCACCTAAGGGGCGAGTTTACTCTCTCTCCTTCTGAAAGGCAAGCCATGGATAAATACATCACCGAGTCCTTAGCAGTTGAAATTATTCGTCCCTCCTCTTCTCCTGCAGAGGCAGGATTCTTTTTTGTGGAGAAGAAGGACAAAAAATGCACCCTTGCATTGATTAATGTGGGCTAAATGATCTCACCATCAAGAACCGTTACCCCCTACCTCTTATGTCTATGGCGTTTGAGTTAATCCAGGGAGGCCAGATTTTCACCAAGCTAGACCTGCGTAATGCTTACCACCTCGTGAGGATCAGGGAAGGGGATGAATGGAAGATGGCATTCAACACCCCCATGGGCCACTACGAATATCTCGTGGTTCCGTTCGGCCTGACTAATGCTGACTAATGTTTTCCAGGCCCTCGTTAATGATATCCTGAGGGATTACCTTAACCTTTTTGTTTTTGTTTATCTGGACGATATATTGATTTTTTCCCGCTCCCTTGATCAACACTACATCCACATCAGGCAGGTCCTTCAATGACTCCTGGAAAATAAACTCTTTGTTAAGGCCAAGAAATGTGAGTTCCATAGGAGTTCTGTCTCCTTTCTGGGTTTCATTATCTCCCCCACACAGATTCAGATGGACCCCCTGAAACTCAAAGCAGTTGCTAACTGGCCCACCCCATCCTCTCTGTGCGAACTTCAGCAGTTTCTTGGGTTTGCGAATTTCTACAGGTGATTCATCAGGAACTTTAGTATGGTAGCTGGACCCCTCATGGCTCTACCATCCACCAAGGTCCCTTTCAGCTGGAGGGAAGGGGCTGAGAAGGCATTCTCCGAGCTCAAACGAAGGTTCATGTCAGCACCCATACTCTCCATTCCAGATCCATACCAGCAGTTTGTGGTTGAGGTCTATGCTTCGGAGTCAGGGGTCGGGGCCATATTGTCCCAAAGATTGGCTAGTGACAACAAGCTTCATCCTTGCTCCTTCTTCTCTCGTCAGCTCCCCCCCCCCCGAGAGAAACTACTACATTGGCAATAGGGAACTGTTGGCCGTTAAACTGGCCTTGGAAGAATGGAGACATTGGTTGGAGGGGTCAGAACTTCCCTTCATCGTATGGACAGATCACAAGAACCTTGAACACCTCAGGACTGCCAAGCACCTCAATTCTTGTCAGGCCTGATGGTCTCTCTTCTTTTCGCGCTTCAAGTTCACACTTTCCTTCTGCCCAGGCTCTAAGAATGGTAAGCCCGATGCCTTGTCCAGAATGTTTTCTCCCTTCCAGGAGGAATCGACCTCCCCTGAGACCATCCTTCCTCCACGGTGCCTGGTGGGGGCCACTCTGTTAGAGGTGGAAACCCTGGTCCAGAAGGCCCATGAGCAGGACCCAGGGCCCAGTAATGCACCTCCTAACCATCTTTTTGTTCCTGTTTCTGTGCGGGCACAGGTGTTGCAGTGAGATCATGGTTCCAGAGTGGCATGCCACCCAGGAGCAGCCTGGACTCTGGCACTCATCTGACAATGCTTTTGGTGGTCATCCATCAAGGAGGATGTCCAGAAGTTTGTGGCAGCTTGCAACATCTGTGCCAGGAACAAGACTGGCAACAAACCCCCTGCCGGCCTGCTGAGACCCCTTCCTGTTCCCCATCAGCCCTGGTCACACATAGCCCTGGATTTAATCACAGGACTCCCTAATTCAGGTGGCAATACTTGTATCCTCACTGTTGTCGACCATTTTTCTAAAGCTGTTCATTTTTTCCCTTTGTTCAAGCTTCCCACCACCAAGGAGACTGCCGAATTGCTGATACTCCATGTTTTCCATCTACACGGACTCCCCTCAGACATCATATCTGACTGCAGACCCCAGTTCTCTGCCCAATTCTGGAAGGCTTTCTGTAAACTCATTGGTGCTTCTCGCAGTCTGTCTTCAGGTTTTTACCCTCAGACCAATGGACAGACAGAACGGGCCAACCAGGAGCTGGAAGTAGCTCTCAGGTGTATGGTGTCCAAGGATACTGCCTCCTGGAGCAAGACCCTTCCTTGGATAGAGTACGCTCACAACTCCTTACCCACCTCTGCTACAGGTCTTTCCCCCTTCCAGTGATCTCTGGGTTACCAGCCACTACTCTTCCCCGTCCAAGAAGAAGAAGTCATTGTGCCCTCTGCCCAGGTGTTTGTGCACCGCTGCAGGAGAATGTGGGTGTTTACCAGGAAGAAGCTCCTACGTTCTGTCAAGATGTTTAAAGAGCAAGCCAGCAAACACCACTCAGCAGCTCCCATCTACTGGGTGGGGCAGCAGGTAATGCTCTCCACTCGCCACCTGCCCCTCAAGATGGTTTCCCACAAATTGGCTCCCTGGTTCATAGGACCTTTCCCCGTTTCCAAGGTAATTAATCCCTGCTCTGTAAGACTGCCTCTGCCCATAACCATGCACCATATTCACCCAACTTTCCATGTCTCCCAAGTCAAACCCCTTGTCTCCAGTTCCCTGTCCCCACCCTCCAAACCCCCTCCTCCTCCCATGTTCATAGATGGCGGAGAGGTCTTCACGGTCAGGAGGTTGCTGAAGGTACGACACAGAGGCAGAGGACTCCAGTACATGGTTGATTGTGAGGGGTATGGTCCTGAGGAGAGGAGCTGGGTTCCTGCCAGGTTCATCGTGGATCCCACCCTCATCACAGACTTCCACCAACAACACCCTGAGGCACTTCCTAAGGTGCCTGGAGGTGCCCGCTGAAGGCGGGGGGTACTGTCACAGTCCGGTCTGGTCCATCCATGCCTGAGTTTGTGGGACTCTCACGCCGGCTCCAGGCTGGATCCGGGACAGGAATTCAGTCTTGCCTTGCTGAAGGCTATTTTCCCTGAAGCGGCACTCCCACACCTGCTACCACTCCTCTCCCATCAGCCAGGGCCTTTTTAAGAACTATTTGGAGCCACTCCAGTTGCCAGACTGTTTCCTGTAGACTTTCCTCACCTTGCTACAGCCTTTTGATATTGTGCCTTCTTGATTCCCCCTGCCTGATTTGTTCCTTGTTTTTTCTTGTCTAGTTTTCTGTCCAGTTTTTTTGCCCCTGTTGTACCTGCCTGTTCTTTTGGCTTGTGTTTTCACTTCCTCTGCCTGGATTTCCCTTGTCCCTGTGTTCTTCATTTTTTTGTGAAGATTTTTCTGTCCTGTTTTTGTCCCTGACCATGCCTGCCTGCTCCACTGTGTTTTTGACCTCTTGGCCTGTTCTTTGACCGCTGATTTTTGCCTGAGCCCTATTGTACCTCTGCCCTCTACTTCATTAAAGAAGTTTTTCTCTGAACACTGCCTGTTTTGAGTCTGCATTTGGGTCCTCACTTCACCTCAGCTCGCCATTTCTGACAACTGTATAGTATGGCAGTAAGCCATTTCGGAAGTTTCCCACAGGTCTCGCGGTGGTAGCCAAGGCTGACATAACCAGCCAGCATAAAAGTGGTCCACTACATGTGATTTTGAATCAGATTGGAATCTGCTCCACTTGTGCTGTTCAGTGAATTGGACATTATCCATCAGCGACAACCGCAGGTTTCAGACTATTTTATTTTTATTTCACTTACTGCAATTTCTGATCATAAAAATAAAATGGCCTATTAATTTCTGTTACTGATATGAAAATAGAATGGCCAAATGGCCACGGACTTTTGGTTCTCCATGTTGTCATGGTAATATTGACAATAACACGTAACATGCATACTGTATGTCTACAGTGTGAAAGCTTTCCATTCATATGTCTAATCATTCCAGTACAACATCCTTTTAGCGATACAGTACATTATGTTCATTCTTATGTATTTGTCGCTCACAGAACATTCTTCATACTCCTTTGCTAAAATGGATGGGTCACCAAATACAGTATATTTTGGTAGCCGTTAATATACCTGGGTGAGCCACCTAAGTATACAGTGTTGTAATGATGTGGCTCTGTGGTGGCTGTCTAGCCTGTGGAAAAGCAAACAGATTCTTAGAAGGTTTGCAAGTTGAACCAACTCTGAACCAGGACTAGCACCAGCCCGGAACTAGTACCTTGTTCACGTTGGTGAAAAGGGGGAATGAGAGTTGGGTTGAGATGGATCACCAGGGAAAACCAGACAGGAATCTAAGACTAAATAAGGAAATCGGAAAACTAAAAGGGCCATATAGGTGGGTAGAGTATCGGAAGCCAATGAGATCAGATAGTGAATATTGGGGAAAAATAAATCTGGTCAATGTCAGTAATTACCTCAGGCACTCAAATTGCCTTAGCGTTAGATTTCATGTTTGTATTCTCACACTTTATGGCACTTCATTATCTTGTGAAGCATCTGATAACATGAGCATCTCCTCAGTGGTCCTCAAAAAAAAAAAAAAAGTCAAGCATGGGACAGTAACTTATTCTCCATTTCTGACATTCTTTTTCTATAAATGTCAAATAAATATTAAGTTACTCTTCCATATTTTTTGCTTCATGGCAGCCCTAAGTAAGAAGGATTTCAAGAAAAACATCAGTATTGCATCGTCTTAAATAAATACAGCTTTTTATGAATTAATGATGATGGAAGAGCATGATATCCCTTCAGCAGATGGCATTTCCTTTAGAAATCCATCTCTTATGCAGGATGTATTTGGGGAGAAAAAACCACAGGTGGAATCTATGTCTAAATCTGCCACACTGTCATCTCTGTGTTGGCTGTAATGAGTGAAGCAGTGAGTTTCTACAACAATATAGTCTGCTATTGTCCACTTCCTCGTTTCATGGACACACACACAATCAGGTTGCTCCTAACAGCCCATTATTGATGGTATAAATGGCTCAGGGTGTTTGATGAGCTGCTTCTCTGTTTCATAACTCAGGCCCATCTGTATTGTGCTCCTGCATAACTACAGTGCAAATGGGACGATGGTGCTCTCATTAGATTAGATGACACACTTTCCTATTACAATTTATCAAGTTGCTTTGCTTTGGTGAGCCCATCAAACATGCTTTCAAAGACTTTCAAGTGCATGTTATTTTTATTTTTTAAATATTTATAAAGGACCAGGTTTCTTCAGATCTGTGATAAAAAAAAATAAAATTGAAAAGTAATCTAAAAGCAATATCTACAGCTCACTACTGATGGTTTATATGAAAGATTGAAGCAGGATACAAAGAAAAATATTCATATTAGTCTTTTGAATCTTTCATTTATTTCATGATGGATTTTACTGGTTTGATATCAGGTCATCTTCTTGCTAGATTCGTAATATAGGATGCCATCTATGGATCAGCTAGCTAGTTTCTCAAATGCTAATCAATGCTGATCCAACATCATGAGCACTAGTGTTAATGTTATTGGAAACTAATCAAGGACAGGGTGGTGGGATGAAGCAGAGTCACTATAACCGCTTCAAAATTGATTATTTTCCAATAACAGCATATCTTGAAGTGTCTTATTCCTTTTATTATGCCACAGCAATTGGTCAATAATTATAATTGGAATTAATTAAAGATGACAAAACTAACTACAGTGGTGCTTGAAAGTTTGTGAACCCTTTACAATTTTCTATATTTCTGCATAAATATGACCTAAAACAACATCAGATTTTCACACAAGTCCTAAAAGTAGATAAAGAGAACCCTGTTAAATAAATGAGACAAAAATATTATACTTGGTCATTTATTTATTGAGGAAAATGATCCAATATTACATATCTGTGAGTGGCAAAAGTATGTGAACCTTTGCTTTCAGTATCTGGTGTGACCCCCTTGTGCAGCAATAACTGCAACTAAACGTTTCCAGTAACTGTTGATCAGTCCTGCACACCAGCTTGGAGGAATTTTAGCTCATTGCTCCCTACAGAACAGCTTCAACTCTGGGATGTTGTTGGGTTTCCTCACATGAACTGCTCACTTCAGGTCCTTCCACAAGATTTTGATTGGATTAACTTTGACTTGGCCATTCCAAAACATTAATTTTTTTTTCTTTAACCATTCTTTGGTAGACCGACTTGTGTGCTTAAGGTCGTTGTCTTGCTGCATGACCCACCTTCTCTTGAGATTCACTTCATGGACAGATGTCCTGACATTTTCCTTTACCAACCATTTTCCATACCAACTTTTTTAAATCTGTTCTTCATCTTATAATTACAGATGTGCTTCAAATTATAAATACATCCTTGGAGACTGGTGTTGTTCCTGTGTCCCTAAAAAAAGCTGTTGTAAAGCCCCTTCTTAAAAAAATAATCTGGATCCTTCAGTGTTAAATAATTACAGGCCAATATCAAATCTACCATTCATCGGGAAAATCCTGGAAAAAATTGTCTTCAATCAATTAACTGCCTTCTTGATATCAAACAGCCGTTTTGATAATTTTCAGTCAGGATTTCGTGCCAATCATAGCACTGAAACAGTGCTGATTAAAGTTATAAATGACATACGTCTTAATACTGATGCAGGCAAAACATCGGTCCTGGTATTACTGGACCTCAGTGCAGCTTTTGATACTGTTGATCACAACATACTGCTATATCGACTTGAACACTGGGTTGGATTGACTGGTAAAGTTATCAATTGGTTAAAATCATACTTAAAGGGGGCGTCGTGGCTCAGGTGGTTAAGGCGCCATACCATGAATGCGGGCGACCCGGGTTCGATTCCGGCCCGAGGTCATTTCCCGATCCCTTCCCGTCTCTCCCGCTCATTTCCTGTCTCTACACTGTCCTATCCAATAAAGGTGCAAAAAGCCCAAAAAAAAATATCTTAAAATCATACTTAAAAGATAGAAGCTTCTTTGTTACCCTGAGAAATTGTTCCTCAACGTCAATGCCCTTGACCTGTGGTGTCCCCCAGGGGTCGATTCTTGGACCATTACTTTTCAACCTTTATATGCTCCCACTTGGGCAAATTATCAATAAAAATTCAATTTTGTATCACTGCTATGCAGATGATACCCAAATTTATTTTGCTCTATCACCAAATGATTATGCCCCCCTTGAATGTCTCTACCAGTGTATCGATCAAATGAATAGCTGGATGTCACAAAATTTTCTTCAGCTGAACACAGATAAAACAGAAGTAATTCTATTTGGAAAAAAAGATGAAAGACTCAGGATTACCACTATTCTTGACACAAAAGGGATTAAAACTAAAGAAATGGTTAAAAATCTTGGTGTTTTCATTGACAGCAAGCTAAACTTTGACAGGCACATGAAAGCAATCACTAAAATGGCATTTTATCACCTAAAAAACATTTCCAAACTAAGAGGACTTATGTCAAAACATGATCTGGAAAAACTAATACATGCCTTCATCTCTAGTAGGGTTGATTACTGCAATGGCCTTTTCACAGGCCTGCCAAAAAAGACCATCAAACGACTTCAGCTGGTTCAAAATGCAGTGGCTAGGGTTCTCACACGAACAAAAAGAACAGAGCACATTACTCCAATTCTAAGGTCCCTTCACTGGCTTCCAGTAAGCTACAGAATTGACTTTAAAGTATTGCTGCTGGTGTACAAATCTCTAAATGGTACAGGGCCCAATTACCTCTCTGATATGTTGCAGCGGCCTAACCCAATCAGATCTACCAGATCGCAACAGAAAAATTTCCTATTAAAACCAGTTGTTAAAACAAAGTGTGGTGAAGCAGCTTTTAGCTACTACGCAGTACAGCTATGGAACCAACTGCCAGAGGACATTAAAAATGCTCCTGCTGTTGGCAGCTTCAAATCTAGGTTAAAGACCAAGCTGTTTTCAGATGCTTTCTGTTAAATAATTAATATTTTTACATTTTTTATAATCTTTACTTTCTCTGCATGTTTTAAATTTACTTTAACTTTATTCTATTTTATTCTGCTAGTTTCTTTTTTTTCCTTTCTTTCTTTTTCTCCTTTTTCTTTTTCTTTTTGGCATTTTAATATTTTATTTCTACTATTGTTTAATTCTTATTATTTTCTTTTAATTCTTTTAATTCTTTTAATTAATTATTTTAGAATAAAGATAAAATTATTTTATGTAATTTTATTTCTCTATTGTTTACTGTTTTTGTTTTTACTTCTGTAAAGCACATTGAACTGCCATTGTGTATGAAATGTGCTATATAAATAAACTTGCCTTGCCTTGCCTTGCCTTGCCTTTAGAATTCACTGGTATAATTCAGAATTTATTGTTCCATCAATGATGGCAAGCCGTCCTGGCCCAGATGCAGCAAAACAGGCCCAAATCATGATACTACCACCATCATGTTTCACAGATGGGATAAGGTTCTTATACTGGAATGCAGTGTTTTCCTTTCTCCAAACATAACGCTTCTCATTTAAACCAAAAAGTTCTATTTTGGTCTCATCTGTCCACAAAACATTTTTCCAGTAGCCTTCTGGCTTGTCCATGTGATCTTTAGCAAACTGCAGATGAGCAGCAGTGTTCTTTTTGGAGAGCAGTGGCTTTCTCCTTGCAACCCTGCCACCATTGTTGTTCAGTGCTCTCCTGATGGTGGACTCATGAACATTAACATTAGCCAATGTGAGAGAGGCCTTCAGTTGCTTAGAAGTTACCCTGGGGTCCTCTGTGACCTCGACGACTATTACACGCCTTGCTCTTGGAGTGATCTTTGTTGGTTGACCACTTCTGGGGAGGGTAACAATGGTCTTGAATTTCCTCCATTTGTACACAATCTGTCTGACTGTGGACTGGTGGAGTCCAAACTCTTTAGGGATGGTTTTGTAACCTTTTCCAGCCTGATGAGCATCAACAACGCTTTTTCTGAGGTCCTCAGAAATCTCCTTTGTTCATGCCATGATACACTTCCACAAACATGTGTTGTGAAGCTCAGACTTTGATAGAGCCCTGTTCTTTAAATAAAACAGGATTCCCACTCACACCTGATTGTCATCAAATTGACTGAAAACAGACTGACTCTAATTTCAACTTCAAATTAACTGCTAATCCTAGAGGTTCACATACTTTTGCCACTCACAGATATGTAATATTGGATCATTTTCCTCAATAAATAAATGATCAATTATAATATTTTTGTCTCATTTGTTTAACTGGGTTCTCTTTATCTACTTTTAGGACTTGTGTGAAAATCTGATGATGTTTTAGGTCATATTTATCCAGAAATATATAAAATTCTAAAGGGTTCACAAACTTTCAAGTACCACTGTAACACCTTCTGACCAATCAGATTTGAGAATTTAACAGCACTGTGGTGTAACTACTGTTCATACTTATTTACTTACTGCCCATTATATGCGAGAAAGGTCCTACATTCCTCTCTGTTCTGGACCAGATTCTGGACAGTACCCCAGGTCAGGTCCACGATCTTCGTTTCCTCCTTCACAGTTCAATGCCAGGTGGTTTTGGGTCTCTGTCTTTTCCTTTTTCTTTCTGGTGTTCAGTGCAGGGCTATTCTTGGGATGCTGTCTTGTTTTCTCCTCAGTATATGGCCAATCTAGTTCCACTGCCTTCTCATGAGGATGGGATAGTGTCCATGTTCTCTTTTTGGCATTGAGCAAGGACTTTTTGGTTGGATGTGGTGTTGGCCCAAAATATTCTTTGGATTCTTCTGAAGATTTTAGTATGGAAGACTGACAACTGGTTATATTACAGGATCTTATGACACTCTTATCCAGAGAGACATACAACATACCCAAAGCAGCCTGGGGAGTATTTGGGGGTTAGGTGCTTTGCTGAAGGGCACTTCAGCTACTCCTGCTGGTGCAGGGAATCAAAATGGTGACCTTTTGGTTCCAAAGCTGCTTTTCTAACCTTTAGGCCACGGTTTCTCATGGTTGATGTCGCTCACTGTCATTGTCCAGCATTCTGAGCCATACAGGAGGGTGGAGAGGACACAGCTCCCTGTTAGACTGTAACCTTGTTGTGGTCAGGGAGCTTGTGCGAGATAGTCGTCTCCTGGTAGAGCGCCCCATGTTGGACAGGTCGAAGGGTAGAGTCGAGATGAAGAGCAATCCACTGGCCCTCCAGGTTAGAGGTTGGGCACAGGGTTAACAACCCTGTCCTGTAAAATGGAAACAGCAACTGTTAGTATCCTTTTGTCCTTTGCACATTTTACATGAGTCAGAAAAGATCAGCACTTCAGATCCACCTATCCTAGATTGACTTCCTTCAAGTCCTGATAGAACCAATGTCAGTCTTTATTATACACTCCTCACATTTCTGCCTTATTGCGATTACATAGGTAAGGTTGTGACCTTTGAGAGAAATGAAAGCTGTTGTTAATGGACTTCATAATTGTTAATATTCTACTGAATCTGTGTAATTTGCTGGCTGAGATAGCTGGTTAATTTTTAGACAAATGATTTGATTAAAAGTTCATTCATCCACAAAGGATGATTTATTGCTCCCCAGCCAAGTGCAACATATTCTCAATGTTGTAAAAAAAAAAGAAAAAAAAGGCAACACTCTCGTGCCACTGCGGTGAATGAAATACACCATGATACACCAAATTGGCCATTTTATGAGGTTCACTAAAACATGCAGAATGTAGAATTTACAATGAATATGTGAATGTGGCATAATGGAGTCAGACTGAAATTGATTTGTTTACTTTTAAAAGTACATTATATTACATTGCATCATACATACACAGTACACCATTACGTGATATTACATCACATGTATTCATTGTATGGGCAACATTTTTTTGGATTGTGCAAAAGTGTTTTGCATGTTTATAGTGAACTTTGGCACCATCAATTTAGTTTTGAAAGTTAGCTTGCTTGGAAGCGGGGCTTTACAATAAACAAATTATTCCAATATTTTTGTAGTTCACTTGTTAACCACATGAGTCCAAAATTGTACCCTTTAAGTCACTTTGAATAAATGTAGTGATGCAATAAATACATTTAAATACCATGTGTTGTGCTTTGACAGGAAAATAATCACCAACGGGAATCCTGTGATGAAGTTCCAATTACCACCACAAAGTTGATTATTTTCCTGTAAGAGCAAGTCCTGAAGTATTGCATTTCTCTTATGTCACAGAAATTTGCCAGTGATTACATACAGTATTACACTACCGTTCAAAAGTTTGGGGTCACCCAGACAATTTTGTGTTTTCCATGAAAAGTCACACTTTTATTTACCACCGTAAGTTGTAAAATGAATAGAAAGTATAGTCAAAACATTTTTCTGGCCATTTTGAGCATTTAATCAACCCCACAAATGTGATGCTCCAGAAACTCAATCTGCTCAAAGGAAGGTCAGTTTTATAGCTTCTCTAAAGAGCTAAACTGTTTTCAGCTGTGCTAACATGATTGTATAAGGGTTTTCTAATCATCCATTAGCCTTCTGAGGCAATGAGCAAACACATTGTACCATTAGAACACTGGAGTGATAGTTGCTGGAAATGGGCCTCTATACACCTATGTACGGTAGATATTGCACCAAAAACCAGATATTTAGTAGAATTTAGCTAGAATAGTCATTTACCACATTAGCAATGCATAGAGTGTATTTCTGATTACAACCCTGATTCCAAAAAAGTTGGGACAAAGTAAAAATTGTAAATAAAAACGGAATGCAATGATGTGGAAGTTTCAAAATTCCATATTTTATTCAGAATAGAACATAGATGACATATAAAATGTTTAAACTGAGAAAATGTATCATTTAAAGAGAAAAATTAGGTGATTTTACAGTGGTGCTTGAAAGTTTGTGAACCCTTTAGAATTTTCTATATTTCTGCATAAATATGATCTAAAACATCATCAGATTTTCACACAAGTCCTAAAAGTAGATAAAGAGAACCCAGTTAAACAAATGAGACAAAAATATTATACTTGGTCATTTTTTTATTGAGGAAAATGATCCAATATTGCATATCTGTGAGTGGCAAAAGTATGTGAACCTTTGCTTTCAGTATCTGGTGTGACCCCCTTGTGCAGCAATAACTGCAACCAAACATTTCCGGTAACTGTTGATCAGTCCTGCACACTGGCTTGAGGAATTTTAGCCCGTTCCTCCATACAGAAAATCCTCAACTCTGGGATGTTGGTGGGTTTCCTCACATGAACTGCTCACTTCAGGTCCTTCCACAACATTTCGATTGGATTAAGGTCAGGACTTTGACTTGGCCATTCCAAAACATTAACTTTATTCTTCTTTAACCATTCTTTGGTAGAATGACTTGTGTGCTTAGGGTCGTTGTCTTGTTGCATGACCCACCTTCTCTTGAGATTCAGTTCATGGACAGATGTCCTGACATTTTCCTTTAGAATTCACTGGTATAATTCAGAATTCATTGTTCCATCAATGATGGCAAGCTGTCCTGGCCCAGATGCAGTAAAACAGGCCCAAACCATGATACTACCACCACCATGTTTTACAGATGGGATAAGGTTCTTATGCTGGAATGCAGTGTTTTCCTTTCTCCAAACATAACGCTTCTCATTTAAACCAAAAAGTTCTAATTTGGTCTCATCCGCCACAAAACATTTTTCCCATAGCCTTCTGGCTTGTCCACGTGATCTTTAGCAAACTGCAGATGAGCAGCAATGTTCTTTTTGGAGAGCAGTGGCTTTCTCATTGCAACCCTGCCATGCACACCATTGTTGTTCAGTGTTCTCCTGATGGTGGACCCATGAACATTAACATTAGCCAATTTGAGAGAGGCCTTCAGTTGCTTAGAAGTTACCCTGGGGTCCTTTGTGACCTCACCGACTGTTACACGCCTTGCTCTTGGAGTGATCTTTGTTGGTCGCCCACTCCTAGGGAGGGTAACAATGGTCTTGAATTTCCTCCATTTGTACACAATCTGTCTGACTGTGGATTGGTGGAGTCCAAACACTTTAGAGATGGTTTTGTAACCTTTTCCAGCCTGATGAGCATCAACAACGCTTTTTCTGAGGTCCTCATAAAAATATCCTTTGTTCGTGCCATGATACACTTCCACAAATGTGTTGTGAAGATCAGACTTTGATAGATCCCTGTTCTTTAAATAAAACAGGGTGCCCACTCACACGAGATTGTCATCCCATTGATTGTAAACATCTGACTCTAATTTCAATTTCAAATTAACTGCTAATCCTAGAGGTTCACATACTTTTGCCACTCACAGATATGTAATATTGGATCATTTTCCTCAATAAATAAATGAACAAGTATAATATTTTTGTCTCATTTGTATAACTGGGTTCTCTTTATCTACTTTTAGGACTTGTGTGAAAATCTGATGATGTTTTAGGTCATATTTATGCAGAAATATAGAAAATTCTAAAGGGTTCACAAACTTTCAAGCACCACTGTAAATTTCATGACAACAACACATCTCAAAAAAGTTGGGACAAGGCCATGTTTACCACTGTGAGACATCCCTTTTTCTCTTTACAACAGTCTGTAAACATCTGGGGACTGAGGAGACAAGTTGCTCAAGTTTAGGGATAGGATAGGAATGTTAACCCATTCTTGTCTAATGTAGGATTCTAGTTGCTCAACTGTCTTAGGTCTTTTTTGTCGTATCTTCCCTTTTATGATACGCCAAATGTTTTCTATGGGTGAAAGATCTGGACTGCAGGCTGGCCAGTTCAGTACCCGGACCCTTCTTCTACGTAGCCATGATGCTGTAATTGATGCAGTATGTGGTTTGGCATTGTCATGTTGGAAAATGCAAGGTCTTCCCTGAAAGAGACGTCGTCTGGACGGGAGCATATGTTGCTCTAGAACCTGGATATACTTTTCAGCATTGATGGTGTCTTTCCAGATGTGTAAGCTGCCCATGCCACACGCTCTAATGCAACCCCATACCATCAGAGATGCAGGCTTCTGAACTGAGTGCTGATAACAACTTGGGTCGTCCTTCTCCTCTTTAGTCCGAATGACACGGCATCCCTTATTTCCGTAAATAACTTCAAATTTTGATTCGTCTGACCACAGAACAGTTTTCCACTTTGCCACAGTCCATTTTAAATGAGCCTTGGCCCAGAGAAGACGTCTGCACTTCTGGATCATGTTTAGATATGGCTTCTTCTTTGAACTATAGAGTTTTAGCTGGCAACGGCGGATGGCATGGTGAATTGTGTTCACAGATAATGTTCTCTGGAAATATTCCCGAGCCCATTTTGTGATTTCCAATACAGAAGCATGCCTGTATGTGATGCAGTGCCGTCTAAGGGCCCGAAGATCACGGGCACCCAGTATGGTTTTCCGGCCTTGACCCTTACGCACAGAGATTCTTCCAGATTCTCTGAATATTTTGATGATATTATGCACTGTAGATGATGATATATTCAAACTCTTTGCAATTTTACACTGTTGAACTCCTTTCTGATATTGCTCCACTATTTGTCGGTGCAGAATTAGGGGGATTGGTGATCCTCTTCCCATCTTTACTTCTGAGAGCCGCTGCCACTCCAAGATGCTCTTTTTATACCCAGTCATGTTAATGACCTATTGCCAATTGACCTAATGAGTTGCAATTTGGTCCTCCAGCTGTTCCTTTTTTGTACCTTTAACTTTTCCAGCCTCTTATTGCCCCTGTCCCAACTTTTTTGAGATGTGTTGCTGTCATGAAATTTCAAATGAGCCAATATTTGGCATGAAATTTCAAAATGTCTCACTTTTGACATTTGATATGTTGTCTATGTTCTATTGTGAATACAATATCAGTTTTTGAGATTTGTAAATTATTGCATTCCATTTTTATTTACAATTTGTACTTTGTCCCAACTTTTTTGGAATCGGGGTTGTAGTTTAAAGTGATCTTCATTGAAAAGAACAGTGCTTTTCTTTCAAAAATAAGGAAATTTCAAAGTGACCCCAAACTTTTGAACAGTAGTGTAAGTTTTGAAGAACAAACACATTATACTTTTTTATCCATTTATAGTTACATTTAATATCCACACAAAGTTCTTTCTTACATTGTAGCAGCTATAAACAGCCATTCCCTCACTATCCTCTCTTTTTTCCTCTCTATTGAGCTTAAAGCTAGATGGCCTTTCGATTTCATAAAATTGCTGAAATTTAGTTCCCGCTGAGATTTAGTCATTGAGATATATGTTTATTTCTGTAATATCTCACAAAAACCAGACCATTCTGTGGCTGGGAAGTTATTTAATTTGAGGGGATTCCCGAGCAAATAATGTGCATGAAATTGCTTGTTTCATGCAGTCAAGCAGACAGAGGAAGTCCATGTGCGCATGTGCAGGTTTACCTTGTTCTGCTTCTTCTTTTGGGTTTTACAGCAGCTGGCATCCAGTGTTGCATTACTGCCATCTACAGGTTTACCTTTGATTGTGTACTGACAGTTACATCATTCTGTCATTAAACAAACAGCTGATCACACCGAGGTGCTCACTGACCGCTGATATTTATAAGTTTGGTGCTGCGTTTCCTTTCCTTTGCAACATAATGTCTTTTCTTCTTGCTTTCTCTTACTGTTGTCAGTCTTTTACATTTTATTCGCATGCTCACATACTCCATTTTTCTCTTGTTTCAAATTTGTATCCCACAATGCCCTGTGTGAACGGGGAAAGCCCACCACGTGATGCATGACATAGTATCTTGAATTTAGTCATGGTAAAGCAGGAAAAAATAGTGGAGAATTTAGGGCCACGTGGCCATAAATTCATTTATTGTTCTATAAAAAAAAAAAAATATATATATATATATATATATATATATATATATATATATATATATATATATATATATATATGATACAATTGGAAGTCTGTGATTCGAATTCAGAAGCTTTCAGTCCACTAAACAAAAATAATTGGGTGTCAGGGAAAATTCTTTTTATGACCTAAACTTGAAAGGCAGTCTACCTTTAATAAGTCAAAAAAATAAGTAGCTTTCTCCTTTGTCATGAAGGTGTCGGAAGACTTAAAGATCAAGCTTTATGTCTGACTGTTTAAAAAAACAAACAAACAAACAAACAAACAAACAAACATCTGACGGTGGAGACTCCTTCCATAAATGTCACATAAACACATTTCTCCTTCCAGTAAGTATAATACAAGTCCCTGTCTAAACTGTTACTGGAGAAATGATAAGATATTTGAACAAATGGATAAATACACACTGTCTGACCAGTAGAAAATTTGAGAGCACCATGGTCTAAAATTCCACACATAAAATCTTGCAGTTCCTATTATGCATTAGCCGCATCGTCTTGTTCCATTCCATTGCCCTGAAATGACTTCTTCCGGTCCACACTCCTTTTGGCCCGATTTGAGTCACGCTCTGAAATTGGATAGAACAGAAGAAATCAGTGCTGGAGGGCTAGATTGAAGTCCCTAAGGAACGCTTTATGTTCTTCCTCTTTTTATTTTTTTCTGCTTAAATTGACTCATTGTGTTGAGCGTGGGCTGGCCAAAGTATTCTCGTGGTTCAACACCATCATTAAAGAACCACGAGTTCCTAGCCTCCCCTCAAGGGGGTATTGCTACTGCAGTTAATGATGTTGAGTTGCTCTTCTTCAAGCCAAGCGTAATGTCCTCGCACATAGGATGCTCACACTGCCCACTTGTTTTGGGAAATATTCACTGAATTGTATTTGCAGTTGGTATTTGATGGCGAGACAGTTACGAAATAAGAAATAAAATCATCTTCCTATTATTTATTCAGAGACATCCTTGTGTATACAGTATGTTTGATTGCTTAGATTTCCCATGTACAGAGTTTGTGTAAAGCAGTTTTATGAAATATATAATGTGCCTTGGGTGGCACAGTGGTGTAGTGGTTAGCGCTGTCGCCTCACAGCAAGAAGGTCTGGGGTCGAACCCCGTGGCTGACGAGGGCCTTTCTGTGCGGAGTTTGCATGTTCTCCCCGTGTCCACGTGGGTTTCCTCTGGGTGCTCCGGTTTCCCCCACAGTCCAAAGACATGCAGGTTAGGTTAACTGGTGACTCTAAATCGACTGTAGGTGTGACTGTGAGTGTGAATGGTTGTCTGTGTCTATGTGTCGGCCCTGTGATGACCTGGTGACTTGTCCAGGGTGTACCCCGCCTTTCGCCCGTAGTCAGCTGGGATAGGCTCCAGCTTGCCTGTGACCCTGTAGAACAGGATAAAGTGGCTAGAGATAATGAGATGGGATAATGTGCCTTTGGTTATGATTCTATAAATGGCACAACATTAGATGTTTTTTTGCTATCTGTAGCAAAAAATATAGTTTTCAAGAGCTCTTTAAGGGTTCATGGGGGAATTAAAAGTTCTCAGTTTGCCATTCCTTTTGAAAGGAACCACCTGTTGAGCATGATAGAAACTTTACAGGTTCACCTGAAGAACCTGTATGTCTTATACACAAACCTGTGGAGTCAAAAACAGCTCGGATGCCTGTCGTTGTGACTAAAGCGAGGAGGTCAGTGAGCTGTAAAATATAAAATGGGTCATATTTCAAATTTCCATCCCAGAATCCTGTTTCTCAGAGACATATCACAGGCTGTGCATGCAGAACATTTCTGCAAATGTAATTCTCCTCAGTTAACTCAGGAAATTGCATTTTTGGGGAATGTGAGTCAACTCCAATATGTTTAAATCGAACTGTTTTAGATTGGAGATGGAGTTACACAGCTATGCTTCGTTGTTAATTCAGAATCTAACTGAAATCTAACTGTGAGTCATAGGATTTGTGACATTAACAATGACGTGTTGGGTTTTTTTTTTAACATTGACGCTGTCCATCAGATGATTAAAAAAGGGCACCTTATACACTTAGTTCCTGAAGTGCTGTGTTTGTTATATATATATATATATATATATATATATATATATATATATATATATATATATATATATATATAATGATTAAAAAAAACAATTTGAAAGTCATGCTTAGTGCAGGTATTCTCTCCCAAGAAGCATCACCAAATATTAATTGCAGTGAGTGCCACTACAAGAACAGAATTCAGAGGAATAAAACTACTTAAAAATCATTTTATTTTTGGAAAAAAATACTATATTGTAATTAAAATTAGACTTTAACCCTAACAAGCTGGTTTACGGCAAAGCTTGACCTCCTGGCAGAGGCAAACAGGCTTTGAAAATCACTGTATTAAAGTAAAATGATACAGATATAAAATAAAAAAAAATTATATATTAATCAAGCAGAAATTATTGATGTCCCTGGAAAATACTGTAATTAAACTCTTTATGCTGAGTTTTGTGACTCTAGAGAAGATTCTCCAAATACCAAAAGTAGCTGGTGCCAATACTTATTTGAAAAACAAAAAGAAGGAGGGGTGACTTCTCCTCCTCCTCCTCCTCCTCCTCCAAAAACAAAATGAGTTATGGAAAATGTCCTGAAATGGTTTACAATGAAAGTATACATTGTCCATACATGTTTAAGCTCAATACGCAATTCATTTTTCATGAGGGGTGCCAATAATTATGAAGTTGCCTCTCAAAAGTTGATTTCTTCTAAAAACTTTTTTAAAAACAATCTCATTGGATCATTACAAGCTGATGAACAAACCCTGCATGGCTTTACATGTGATCATCTTGTGAACAGGATAGATTTAATATTGACACAATTTGTTCATCTCATCTCATTATCTCTAGCCGCTTTATCCTGTCCGACAGGGTCGCAGGCAAGCTGGAGCCTATCCCAGCTGACTACGGGCGAAAGGCGGGGTACACCCTGGACAAGTCACCAGGTCATCACAGGGCTGACACATAGACACAGACAACCATTCACACTCACATTCACACCTACGGTCAATTTAGAGTCACCAGTTAACCTAACCTGCATGTCTTTGGACTGTGGGGGAAACCGGAGCACCCGGAGGAAACCCACGTGGACATGGGGAGAACATGCAAACTCCGCATAGAAAGGCCCTCACCGGCCACGGGGCTCGAACCCGGACCTTCTTGCTGTGAGGCGACAGCGCTAACCACTACACCACCGTGCCGCCTGACACAATTTGTTGTTGAAGGAAAAAAACAAAACAAAAAATGAAATCAACAATACAAAGCAAGAGATATTACAACAAAGAAGCACCACATGGGAATCAGACATAAAATGCCACTGCCCGTAGACAAAACCTTTGGGTTTGCTTGATGATAAGCATCACTTTCATTGCCATTATGTTGCTTTTTTCTCACTCCATCTTTAGGGAAGACGAGAGTGAGAGCATGCTGATGATCTGATTGTGTTTATTCTGATAACAAACAATAAAAAGACCGGATGCAATAAAAGGCAAGAGAACACAGATACCAAGAAACATCTCTCTCTCTCTCTCTCTCTTCCTTGATTTCAGCCCTTTCCTTACCTTCTTCTCCTGGATTTGTTAATTACTGTATGTTCTATCAGGGTTCTTGTAGTGCTCTGGGATTAAAACTGGATTCATCGCTTCACTGCAGCTGAACACTAAAGTTTCACCAAAAGAGTCAACAGTGGTCTAACAAGAGTATATTCAGTGAGCACAGAGATGGCCAGGATATGCATTTATAATAATAATAATAATAATAATAATAATAATGTGAAAAACAAAAACCCATTCAATATGAGCATTTGTAGCTGAGGCAATTGTATCGCTGATATAAAAGTGAGTGTTTAGGTGCTTTCAGTCAAAAACTCTGCAGGAATCCTTAATTTCCCCTGATGCTAATGATTTTTCAGCCAAGAACTCACTAGAGCAGTAAAGCAGATAGTGAAAAAATGATTAGTGGAGCTGAAGAATCATCTTTTTATTGAGTAATGCCCATCAAGCTGCGAGAGAAGAAGCAAAAATGTGAAACAGGAACAGGATTTCAAGCTTATGCTGTATTTGGAAAGATGGAGAGATGTTGATGGAGAATAATGACATGCTGTAGCTGCTGAGAACGCTGTGTTCGATGTCTGTCAAGCACCGAGGATGCGTGAGCTCTTTGTTAATGACGAACATGATGCACAGCCTACCGGCGCGGCCCTTGGCACAACCGGCGGTGTGTACTGACAAATCAAGTAAAGTTAATGACATTTCTGTGGTTCATGGCAAAAAAAAGACAATACAATGATAAAATGTGGATAGTGGCAAGCCGATGATGATGATGACAATATCAGTCATTTTGGGAAAAAATTACTCATTTCTTGGCAGGACATTTTATGACCAATAGGTTTCCATCAGCTGATGATCTGGTGTCCATCATCATCATTGTACCTTTTGACCTTTTGTCCTCACAAAGCAACACAAATTTATTCCATTTTAGGAAAATTAACACTGACAGTGCAGTAGTGGGGCTTTTCCCATAACAGTAGGAAAAACTTTGTTCGTCTTTGTGATCACACAAGACTACATGAGGAATTTCGTACTGTTAACACATCTTTCCTCTCCCAAAAATGTCTTCCCACATTCTTGGAATACAATCCTTACTCTGAGTTTCAGAGTTAATTCCGTCATCACCAAAAACTGCTTTCTGAGCTGTGGGTTGCACATCACTATCCAATCCCACTCAGCTAGTTTAGAGTCAGATCAGTGGCGTATGCTGAAAAGAGGCCAATGGAGCACTTGCATGTGACGTCACAGCCGATCCAGATTGTGACAGACGCCATCGTGTCGGTCAAACGCCATATTCCGCCTTCTACTTCTGGTTCTACTTCTGCTTTTACTTCTACTTTTTCTTCTGGAAAACCCTACTATATACAATTCTACTACAATGGCTGTGGCTACAAGCTCTCCCTACCTGTGCACGTTTTTTATGTTTTTTGTGTGTATTTTTGCGTGTTGTTCGTCTGTACCAGACTTCAATATCCACTACAACCGTATGGACTTACTGGACATTGGTTTCCAGCAGAAAATGACGGTTTGTAGTGATTTCCATCGCATGCACAACATTCCGGACGAGAAAAAAAAAAAAAAAAACATTCCGGGCGAGACCAGCGGGGTCTCCGTGGATTGTTATTGGAAGCAAAGCGAAGGAGGCGGCGCCGGGAGCCGAAGCAAAAGCGAGGCTGCAGGCAGAGCCGGCCTGTTGACTAAGCTCAGAAAACAGCCACTCAAACCTCCACTGCCAAGCCTCTACCTCTCCAACACCAGATCCATGTAAACAACACGGACGATTTGGAATTACCTTATTCTATTCTATAATCGGCTGGTCAGTGCTATACTCAATACTTAAGTGACTTACCCATCCAGTGAGGATTATTTTCTTGTTTACAAGATGCCACATCTGAGTCGCTGACAAATCCTGAATTTCTGTAAAGATAACTGTCCAGAGATTTATAAGCACGCAGTGCTTCACCACTGAACAGCGAGGGAAAGTTAATGAGGTAATCATACATGTCTGGGTATTCCGCTGGCAGTTCAAAATCCGGTCGTGAAAACTCCGTCCGGTAAGCCATAAGGGTCACAAATCTGTAGATCGTTTATTTTAGACATATATCTAGTTATCTGTTCATTAGAAAAATGAGCCGTGTAGTCCGTCGGTTGAAATTGATCCATTCTGTACACGAGTGCAGCAGTATTCAGTGGTGTTTTTGACCGACAAGATGGCGGTTGTGTACTTTCCGGTCTCGTGACTGCAAGATCTCTATTCAGACTCGTTTGGATGCTAACTAGAGTTGAACACAGTGGAAAAACATCCCAGACTCTGCTGTAGACATCACATCCTCAATCTGTCATGAAGCTATATTAAGCTATTCATTGCAACCAGGCTATAACCATGTCCCCTGCCTTTAGTGACAATGAGTCCGAGTCTTAAAAAAAAAAAAATCATTGAGCCATGTGCTCCTCTCTCCCAGAGACAAACAATAAGTAATCAAGTCCGCAGTCAAGTTAACAAAATGTATTAACACCATAAAACAAAGGCTTAACAACCTCGCTTAGGTGTCGATCACTAACAATTATTGAGAATGGTAATCAAAGGATTGATAAAAGGACAAAATGACTGCTGATACCGCTAAACTTAACACCTACTTAAAGCATCCCTGCTGCATTTTTATACCCCCGCCCTGCCCCACCCCACGGTGCGACATAAATAACATCATCAGTGATTTGCAACACATGAAGGAAGCATATGGTGAAATTTAGAAAACATAGTGAGTCAGTGGGCGGACACTGACAACAATATGATACACTGGTAACCTCCGTTATTTCCATAACAGATGAAGAAATCATCGCCTCCATTCCATCCAGTCAGTGAACTGCGATAGTGACTCGGAAGGAGAAATTCATGATAAGGAGAATGTGTCTAAAATTTTGCATATAATGTGAGTATTTGTTGTGACATTTCAGTATTACAAACTTTTCCATACTACGAATTATTTGGACGTCCCGCAAGCGAGTTAGTTATCGCAGGATTGCAGTGTATTTACTGTATTCCAACAGGTTTTATTCACTTTCATTGTTAACCATGTAGCCGAAAACAATGCTGAAGCTGGAAATGTAATTTGTACATAGCTTGTGAGTGCGGCTGTTAATTGATGTGCGGTTTGATGCGGGGTTTTTTCCTGCACAAATCAAACAGTCTAAAATGGGTCCTGTTCAAATCAAACCTGGTATTAACACCCATCTTGAGTGATCCGATCACATGTGGAAAGTCAAGATGCACAGATGTTTACACTTGGCATTATGAACGAGTCTCCTGTGACCACTTGCGTTAGATATGATGCATCGTTTCCACTGGAGGAAGGGTGTCATTTATGATGCACATTTATTTGGACATCAATTTTTTTCAGGCAGAAATATTCTGCAATTCCTATTTTATGTACATTTATATAACAAAGCTGTTTCAAATGCTTCTCTTCACTGGTCTGATAACAGAACTCATAACTGAATAGCAGATTAAGCAACGAAAAAGAGCTGCTTTTGTTTCTGCTGTTTTAGTCACAAGATCTTCCAGAATGTTTTGGGTTTTCTTCTTCTTTCGGCTGCTCCTGTATGTTAGGGGTCACCACAGTGGATCTGTTCTGCATATTTGATTTGGCATAGGTTTTACACTGGATGCCCTTCCTGACACTATCCTCACCAGTCTGTCTAGGCTTGGGACTGGCACTAAGCCCATGTTTACATTAGACCGTATCAGCGGATCATCAGATTAATGTTTTTAAAACGATTAGTGTGCATACAGCAACACCAATACACGATTTGCGTGCACACAGCAACACCAATACATGGATACGCTCGGCTCCGCAGGCATCCTGCGCTCCAAATCACTCCGCCCTGAACAGCGAGTGCCCTCTGGAGGGTGCGCACTCCGGCCTTGCACAGCTCACAGAGCGCGCGAGTGTAGTGCACAAGCTGTGATTCGGGACTGAGCCGCTGTGTGTGTGATCCCAGCGCATATCACTTACCACTTGCAAGTGGAAGGATGGCAAGCCTAAAGACAATCATAACTACACAATGGGCAGTATTTGCATCAGTATTTGCAGTATTTTCATACTTTTATACTCTTTAATGAAAGGTGATACAAGGCGGAAGTCCACGCCGTTTTTCAGCAGTCGCGTCACATGACCAACGCCAGCGAATCAGGAAGGTGGATGTCACAGTGACATTGTCCAATGATGACGCCAGCTAGAGCTCAGCACAGCGTATCCGCGTATTCTCAATGTTTACACAGCACCGGAGCTGACACAATCTGGATTGAATACGTGGACCCTGGCGGATTCCCGTTTCCCGGCGTTTCCAGGCGGTTTAATGTAAACAGACAGTCCATCTGTGAAGAAAACGAGACAGATATGGTCTAATGTAAACTTGGCCTAAGTACACACTGTCTTGCACAACACCAGTGGATGGGTATTTTACCTAATCTGCATATCTTTGGACTGTGGGGGAAACCAGAGCACTTGGAGAAAACCTATACAGACATGGGGAGAACATGCAAACTCCACACAGAAAGGCCCTGTCGGCTGTGAGGTTCAAACCCGGAACCTTTGTGCTGTGAGGCGACAGTGCTAACCGCCCTCCAGAATGTTCTGGGTAATATGAGTTAATATAAGCGGTGAGCAGATCATTATTATTAGTTAAGTGTGATTTACAAACAGTCTCCCAATGATGGCATAATTTAGCTAAAGCATATGTGTAGCAGTTCTTATGAAGGGGTGGAGGACAGAGGACGGCAGGACAGAGATCAGGTTCAGCAAATAGCTTTATTGCTACACTTTTCAGTCTAATATACACACACAGCCAGACACACGTGCACACACATCAGGTGTCTGGTTCGGGAGAGATCCTCTGCTCTCTGCTCTCCCTCCCTAAATAGGGCGCGGTCACTGGGAAGACACACACAAACAGGTTAATTGCAGTCAGGTGTAGTGATTCTGCCACTTACCTTCCCTGACTCCGCCCTCCTGTCACAGACCGGCGCTTGACCATGCCCCAGCTGCCACATACCCCCACCGCCCGACTCAGGCCGGGCGGCCGTCCGGCCTGCAGCCAACTCCCCCCCCCCCCCTTGACGAGAGAGGAAGTCCGCCACGACCATCTGCGCCCCCGGCCTGTGGACCACCTTAAAATTGAAGGGTTGGAGTGCCAGATACCAATGGGTGATCCACGCGTTGGCATCTTTCATGCGGTGGAGTCACTGGAGGGGCGCGTGGTCCGAACAGAGGGTGAAAGGGCACCCCAGCAGGTAGTAATGGAGGGCGAGGACCGCCCACTTGATCGCCAGACACTCCTTCTCTATTGTGCTGTAGCGCCCCTCACGCACTGACAGCTTCCTGCTGATGTACAGGACGGGCCGGTCCTCCCCCTCCACCTCCTGGGACAAAACCGCCCCCAGCCCTCTGTCGGATGCATCGGTCTGCAACACAAAGGGGAGAGAAAAGTCAGGGGAGTATAAAAGTGGCCCCCCACACAGTGCAGCCTTTACCTCCGAAAAAGCCCGCTGGCATTGCTCCGTCCACTGGACTGGATCTGGTGCCCCCTTTTTAGTCAGATCAGTCAGCGGGCTGGTGACGTCCGAATAATTAGGTATAAACCTACGGTAATAGCCAGCCAGCCCCAGGAACTGTCTCACCCCCTTTTTGGTCTTGGGCCTCGGGCAGGCCGCAATCACTGCCGTCTTATTAATTTGGGGACGCGCCTGCCCGTTGCCCAAGTGGAAGCCCAGATACCGTACTTCCACCCGCCCAATCGCACACTTCTTTGGGTTGGCTGTGAGCCCCGCTCGCCTCAGCGACCTAAGGACGGCCCTCAGATGTTCGAGGTGCCACTGCAAGTCCTTACTATAGATGATGATATCATCTAGATAAGCAGCCGCATAGGTGGCGTGAGGGCGGAGGACTCTGTCCATCAGCCGCTGAAACGTAGTGGGCGCCCCAAACAGCCCAAACGGAAGGGTGACGAATTGGTGTAAACCAAACGGTGTGGAAAAGGCTGTTTTTTCTCGGGATAGTGGAGTCAAGGGGATCTGCCAATATCCCTTCGTCAAATCCAGCGTCGAATAAAAGCAAGCAGTGCTGAGTCGATCGAGCAACTCATCAATATGAGGCATTGGGTACGCGTCGAATTTAGACACCACGTTGACTTTTCTGTAGTCCACACAGAACCGGACCGACCCGTCGGCCTTGGGTACCAAGACCACCGGGCTGCTTCAGTCACTATGGGACTCCTCGACAATGCCTATTTCGAGCATGGTCTCAAGTTCTTCCCGAACCACCTTTTTTTTGTGTTTGGGTAGTCTGTAAGGGCGGCTACGCGCTACTACCCCCGGGGCCGTCTCTATGTGGTGCTCTATGAGGTTAGTGTGACCGGGCAGGGGCGAGAACACATCTGAAAACTCGGTCTGTAACTGGGCGACCTCTGTGAGCTGGGTCGGGGAGAGGTGGTCTCCACAGGAGACCGGAGGGGTACATGATGTCAATGCCCCTTTTTGAACCTCCGGCCCCAGCTCCGCCTTCTCCGGAACCACCGACACCAACGCCACAGGGACCTCCTCTTTCCAGAGTTTAAGGAGATTGAGGTGGTAAATTTGTAGCACCCCACCCCTGTCTGTTCGCCTCACCTCGTAGTCGACGTCCCCGACTCGCCGTGTGACCTCAAAGGGCCCTTGCCACTTGGCGATCAATTTGGAACTCGAAGTGGGCAACAGTACGAGTACTTTATCTCCCTGGGTGAACTCCCTAAGGTGCGTACCCTTGTTGTACAGGCGGGCTTGCCGTTCCTGGGCCTGCTGCAAATTCTCCTGGGTTAGTTGGGTGAGCATGTGGAGTTTTGCGCGCAGGTCCATAATGTACTGAATTTGGTTCTTGCTTTGTGAAGGTCCCTCCTCCCAATTTTCCCGCAGCATGTCTAGGATGCCGCGCGGCTTACGCCCATATAATAGTTCGAACGGGGAGAACCCCGTGGAGGCCTGGAGAACCTCTCGCACTGAGAACAACAAGGGCTCGAGCCACTTATCCCAATTATGTGCGTCCTCACTTACGAATTTTTAATGATATTTTTGAGGGTGCGATTGAACCGTTCCACTAAACCGTCCATTTGTGGGTGATACACACTGGTGCGGATCGGCTTAATCCCCAATAACCCATACAGTTCGCGCAGTGTCTGTGACATAAATGTAGTGCTTTGATCAGTCAGAATCTCTTTCGGGATTCCGACTCGGGAGATGACGCGGAAGAGCGCCTCTGCAATACTGCATGCTGAGATATTGCGCAGAGGCACTGCTTCTGGGTATCGCGTTGCATAGTCCACCAGAACTAATATAAAGCGGTACCCTCATGCTGACCGATCTAATGGCCCGACGAGATCCATCCCAATTCTCTCAAACGGGGTCTCGATCAATGGAAGAGGGCGCAAAGGTGCTTTTGGAATAGCCGCTGGATTTTCTAACTGGCATTCGTGGCACGCCGTACACCACCTACGAACATTGCCGCGAATCCCCGGCCAATAGAATCGGGCCATTATTCAGGCTAGTGTCTTGTCCTGCCCTAGGTGTCCAGCCATGGGATTAAAGTGAGCCGCCTGGAATACCAATTCCCGGTGGCTCTTTGGAATTAAAAGCTGCATGACTTGCTCTTTCATCTGAGTGTCCTGCGTCACTCGGTATAATCTATCCTTCATAATAGAGAAATAGGGGAAGGACGGGGTGGCGTTCGGCGGGAGCATTTGACCATCGATTACTCTCACTTGGTCAAACGCATGTCGCAGAGTCTTGTCTCGTGATTGTTCTAATGGGAAATCTGCGAGGAATTCCCCGAGAGAGAGAGGAGGAGCCTGGGGCTCCTCACTCTGACGCGGAGATGATGTAGACGGCTCTGTGACAGCTGCTCCCGCCAAAGCAACACCGGGACCTCCCCCTGCTAAATGGCAGGACCCACTCTCTACTAAGCACGTCATCAAACCCCGAAATCCCAGCCAATCAGTCCCCAAAATCAAAGAGTGGGTAAGGCGAGGATTAACCGCCGCCTTCACTATAAATTTTTCCCCTTGGAAAAAAATGTGGACTGACACCAAAGGGTAGCTGTGAACATCCCCATGCACACACAACACCTTCACCTTCCGTGCTCCCCCAATGCCTCGTTTTGCACCAGGCTTTGGTGAATTGAGGTCTGATTACAGCCCAAATCCACCAACGCCTGATATGTATCCCCTTGGATACTCACCGGTATGCGATACGCTCCGGCCTGATCGAGGGCGGCCTCTGGCGCATCAGGGATCTGAACCACCGCGCCCACCTCCATCGCCGTGCACTGCTGTTGAAAGTGGCCCGGCTCCCCGCAGCGCCAGCAAACTGGCCCGGGCTTTCCCTCTGCACCAGTGATCTGGGGCTCACTCACCTGAGACGGGGGAGAGACAGACACAGAAGCGAGAAACGGGAGGGCACCACGGGTGCGGCAGGCTGGCTGGGGTGGTGCCGGCCCCCGCCTCCGCGGTGGGGGAATGGGGCAAGGACGGGACACAGGAGGAGGGGGAAAGAGAGAGAGAGAAGAGGAGAAAAGAGAACATGCCATCTGCAGTCCTGCTGCTGGGACAGCCGCCAAATGGTCCTCCGCCAGCTCGACTGCCCGATCCAGTGACGCCGGGCGGTGGCACTGGACCCACTCCGCAGTTCCTGCTGGCAAGCGAGCAATGAACTGTTCCAGCACCACCTGGTCGATGACTCCCTCGGCGTCGCGGTTGTCAGCCCTCAGCCACCGCCAGCAGGTGTCCCGGAGTTGCTGGCCAAACGCGAACGGCTGGCCGACTTCCTCCAAGCACAACACGCAGAAGCGCTGGCGCTGCTGTTCTGGGGTGCACCCCACGTGCTGGAGGACGGCCTGGTGGAGGTCCACGTAGGCCAGCCGGCGGTCGGCAGGGAGCTGTAGCGCAGCCAGCTGTGCCTCTCCCGATAGCAGGGGGAGGAGGCGCGCCGCACGCTGCTCCATCGGCCACCCCGAGGCTTCGGCGACTTGCTCAAAGTGCGTGATGAACGCCTCAGGGTTGTCCTGCGGGCCCATCTTGGTGACGGTGAGGGAAGATGGGCCCGCGGTAGGAGCGCTGGTGGACCCCGCCGACACGAGGAGGTGCCGGAACGCCTCTCGATATTCTTATTGGGCCAACACCAGGGCCTCGAACCGCTCTTCTTGCTCCTTTCGGAGGGTGAGTAGCGCCTGGTGCTGGCTTTGCTGGGCCGTGGCGAGGGCGTGGACCAGTTCAGTGAACGGGGAGGACTCCATGGGGCTGTTAGGCTGCTGTGCTCCAGGTCCCGGGTTTCAGCACCACTGTAGCAGTTCTTATGAAGGGGTGGAGCACAGAGGACGGCAGGACAGAGATCAGGTTCAACAAATAGCTTTATTGCTACACTTTTCAGTCTAACATACACACACAGCCAGACACGCGCGCACACACATCAGGTGTCTGGTTCGGGAGAGATCCTCTGCTCTCTGCTCTCTCTCCCTAAATAGGGCGCGGTCACTGGGAAGACACACACAAACAGGTTAATTGCAGTCAGGTGTAGTGATTCTGCCACTTACCTTCCCTGACTCCGCCCTCCTGTCACAGACCGGCGCTTGACCACGCCCCCGCTGCCACAATATGTAACTAGGACAATGACATGATGAGTCGATCAAGCGGTCATTCATTGATGTTCCAGACCACCGCTGGATGTGTTTTAATGCGATCAGATCAGAATTCTTCTTTGAGACACATTCACACCTGTATTTAGTTCGACCCAGTTACAATCAGATCACCCAGGACGCATGTTAATGCCGAGCGTGAATGGGGACATAGTGATGGAAAAGATGTCTAGTCAACTATTTTATGTATGTATATTACGGACAATTTCAAGTATTGGAAGAATCTTGACAGCTATTTAAATGGGATTAGTTTTTCTAATCACTTGTTTGTTATTGTTATCCGAGCACATGCTGCACATCTCTTGGGAGATGTTTCTCAAATGAGGGTATGCAGACACCCAGGGGTACTGGGAGAAAAAGTACTACTACAAAAGGTATTTAAAAGGAAAGAAAAACTGTGACCTTTTTATTCATTTGCTTTATCCTGGTCAGGATCAAGCCTATCCTGGGAACACTAGGAATGAGGCAGCAATATACCCAAATGATCCCTATTTCAGCTCAGTGGTTTAGTTTTCAGCTTGAGGAGAACACATGAAAATATTCAGATGCGAATGCTTTTCCATACATATTGAGTGAGGATGTGTGAGCGTCTACCTTTACATGACAACTTTCCCCACCACTGTCCAGTCTGCCACTGTTCCAACAATATAATAGAATTTTATCCAATTATTACTTTTATTAACTCGTCGGCCTTGAAACGATCATATAGTCTTATTCAACCACTAAAAGTTCACCATGACTGCGTTCTTCCTCACAACAGCCTGAGGCCTTTCCTCAAAAAATCTGCACAATCTGCTGAATTCATTTTCTCTCTTGCAGGCTCTTATTATGCATTTTTTTTTAATTCAGCAATTATATTCAAAGGTAGCTCGAGCATGACTGCTAATAATACAGATGCATAATACACAGATGTTTATCTTAAACCTCATAAAGGTTTGATGAAAGTCATATCTCAAAGATCTTTATCTTTGGAGTATTAAAAAGGCCAACAGCAGTCTGCAAGATTAAATGAGGCACCAGAGCACAAATTATATAATTTATTCTAAATCATAAAGTTTCTTGGAACATTGTGTAAAATTATAAAAAAAAAGAGAAAAAAAGTTTGGATATTCAATAATGATAAAACACCATCTCAGATGTGTTCAGTGGGTGTGGCCTAATATGCTACTACACCTGCTTGATTGGCAGTACTCAGTCTGAGACTCCGCCCACAACAAAAGACAAAGGCATGGAATCAGGATTCGGTCCCAGTGTAGCAATTATAAAGTTACACAGTAGCTATGTTAGCTCACTATGCTAACTTTGACTCATCATTGAATTCCGAATTCTGAGTGGTCGGAATATTTTTATTTATTTTCTATATAACAGCAGCTCTGAGAATCACAATGTCTCCTGTGTCAGCTCTTTGTAACAATCAGAAGAAAAGCTAAAAATATAATGGGAGGAGTTAGGAAGAGTTATGCAGATTCATCACAGCCTATACTGTCTACACTATGTTACATAAAGAATGCTGATGTTTGCGAATAACAAGTAAAATCTTCATTATGATATACGACTAAGTCTAAAATTTTTGACAAACTAATGAAAGATGCTCATCGATCAAGAATCCAAAAAAAAAAAAAACTACAGTAAAGCACAAAATCTTCAGTGTCATGCTATGGGAAGAGTTTTAACACATTATATGTTTGCACTAACATCATTACAACCCCATCATCAAGCCTTCATCAGCCTATTTTAAGGTGTCGGCACTCTCCTTGCGTCTCCTTCGCTCGTACCCGTCTCCAGCGATGCATTTCAAATGAATAGCTTTCTGCCCATCCTCCATGCTTGGATGCATTTTTCTATAAATGTAATTATGGATCTGGGTCTGTCCCCCTCTTTTATACCCACAGCACACAGCAAGAAAAGGATTCATTAATGTCCATTTTCAGATATTAGATCACCTGGCATTGAGAGAAAAGGCTGCGAGGGTGGGAGAGGAGAGAGCGAGATTGCATTAACGAGCAGAAAAAAATAGGTTTAAAAGGAGTGAGGAAATAGAATTTAAGCATCTCGGCCTGGGGAATGAATACCAAATAGATTTACGGATATATGACACCGTTTTAATGGTTATATGATTCTCTAGTTTCCATAACAGCTTTTTAAATATGCTTAAAGACTAGTTGCATTTGTAAAAATGCCCTGATACCAAGAGCCAATACCAGCTAAATCAATGTGATATAAGTCTGGCATACGTTGTCAAGACGACACACATGAAATGACAACTATCTGAATAATTACTATTCAATTAAAGCAAAGCAGGAGTTAGTATAGCGTCTCAAACATAAAACTCAGCACAAGAAGTTGATCACTAGCAGAAAACACTAGCTAGACCAAAACAAGTAAAAAAAACAAAAACAAAACAAAACATGCTATTTATTGCAACCTGACTGGATCCAAGCTAACTAATGCAGCTAGCTAATGCACTTGGGTTAAAGTCAATGAGCTAATGCAGAGGTTACAAAGCTAGCTTGATTCACAAATCAGTTATCAGAAAAACTGCATTTATGGATCTTTTTAGAAACTCCCTTCAAATGATCTCATTTGTTTTATTAATTTACTTTACTGTTTACTTAATTATGCATTTTGTGCGCTAATACTTTGAAATACATATTACTGTACATTCAAACAAGCCACATTGAAACAAAAAGTGTATGTGCTAGTCGTTTTTGCTATCCTGATGCTTGGCACTATATTTCAGAGGTCATAAATGGAAATTGATAAATTTCCCCAACCTTCCAGCTCTGTTAGTTCTTCAACAACATCAAGCGACTCTAGCATTTGCAGAGATATTTACTGAATATGGATTGATCAAATAAGTGTTTGCGGTAAGTGATGAGGAGAAAAATTCTGATGTATATTTCAGTATAATTTGCATCTCTGAAAATGCAAAAGGCCAGATTTACGAAGCAGGGCAAATTAGTGTGAGACGGCAATAAAAAAGCGCTGATGGAAGTGACCAATTCTACAGGTGATGAACTACAAATGTCCAAATTAATGAATATACCATAGATGCAGTCAGTTCAGTATAATAATGACCAATGCAATCTACCAAGAGCAGTACAAATTAGCATTGTGTCACAAACAGGTACAGAATAACATGCCTTGGTGATCAATATGTTCGAGTGGAGAAAATTCTCTTCCTTCTACTCCACATTCTCTTTTTTGTGCTTTGTTCAATTCACACTAAACTGACTCCAACCTTCATGAATCATGTTTCATTCAAATACTCTCCTCCCTTCAATTTTACGATCTGAAAGGGAAATTCCTACAAATACATATGCAATGATGTGAGCTGCAAAAATTACTTTGTCCATGCCTTTCGATCACCAAGTTGTCACTTTAGTATTCTTTTAATGCCAAAAGAGACACTGTGCAAAACCACCAAGAATCTGGACATATCGTTTTTAAAGTTCTTACAAGAATCTGGAGATTTTTTTTGACAATGTCCTTAATGGGAGAAGAACCAACATGGATTTTATTGTATAGGAGTCATAATTTGTCATACTGTACCAGTGCAAAACCATCTCTTGATTCTGGGTATTTTGCGCAGTGAAAGTTTGTACATGTTGCTGCAAGCTGGAAATAAACTGTCCCAATATGTCCATTCGCTCAAAAAGTTTGAGTACCCCAATGTACAGTATGTATGTGAACACTTTGTGAACCATGGAAACATAAACAGAACTAGAAAGGCATTCAGTAGAGTGCAGACCTCCGTCAAGCCACATATTAGAATATCCAGATGTTTACTATGTTTACATACTACATCTCTGGATTTGCATCAAAATCTCATTAATTGTTCCTCTCCCATGGCACACCTTTCCTCCAAATTTTATCAAAATCTGTGTGCTAGTTTTTGAGTTACAGTGGTGCTTGAAAGTTTGTGAACCCTTTAGAATTTTCTATATTCCTGCATAAAGATGACCTAAAACATCATCAGATTTTCACACAAGTCCTAAAAGTAGATAAAGAGAACCCAGTTAAACAAATGAGACAAAAATATTATAATTGATCATTTATTTATTAAGGAAAATGATCCAATATTACATATCTGAGTGGCAAAAGTATGTGAACCTCTAGGATTAGCAGTTAATTTGAAGGTGAAATTAGAGTCAGATGTTTTCAATCAATGGGATGACAATCAGGTGTGAGTGGGCACCCTGTTTTATTTAAAGAACAGGGCTCTATCAAAGTCTGATCTTCACAACACATGTTTGAGGAAGTGTATCATGGCACAAACAAAGGAGATTTCTGAGGAGCTCAGAAAAAGTGTTGTTGATGCTCATCAGGTTGGAAAAGGTTACAAAACCATCTCTAAAGAGTTTGGACTCCACCAATCCACAGTCAGACAGATTGTGTACAAATGGAGGAAATTCAAGGTCATTGTTACCCTCCCTAGGAGTGGTCGACCAACAAAGATCACTCCAAGAGCAAGGCATGTAATAGTCGTCGAGGTCACAGAGGACCCCAGGGTAACTTCTAAGCAACTGATGGCCTCTCTCACATTGGCTAATGTTAATGTTCATGAGTCCACCATCAGGAGAACACTGAACAACAATAGTGTGCATGGCAGGGTTGCAAGGAGAAAGCCACTGTTCTCCAAAAAGAACATTGCTGCTCATCTGCAGTTTGCTAAAGATCATGGGGACAAGCCAGAAGCCTACTGGAAAAATGCTTTGTGGATGGATGAGACCAAAATAGAACTTTTTGGTTTAAATGAGAAGTGTTATGTTTGGAGAAAGGAATTCACTGCATTCCAGCATAAGAACCTTATCCCATCTGTGAAACATGGTGGTAGTAGTATCATAGTTTGAGCCTGTTTTGCTGCATCTTGCCCAGGACGGCTTGCCATCATTGATGGAACAATAAATTATCAATTATACCAGTGAATTCTAAAGAAAAATGTCAGGATATCTGTCCATGAACTGAATCTCAAGAGAAGGTGGGTCATGCAACAAGACAACGACCCTAAGCACACAAGTCGTTCTACCAAAGAATGATTAAAGAAGAATAAAGTTAATGTTTTGGAATGGCCAAGTCAAAGTCCTGACCTTAATCCAATCAAAATGTTGTGGAAGGACCTGAAGCGAGCAGTTCATGTGAGGAAACCCAACAACATCCCAGAGTTGAAGTTGCTCTGTATGGAGGAATGGGCTAAAATTCCTCCAAGCCGGTGTGCAGGACTGATCAACAGTTACCGCAAACATTTAGTTGCAGTTATTGCTGCACAAGGGGGTCACACCAGACACTGCAAGCAAAGGTTCATATACTTTTGCCACTCACAGATATGTAATATTGGATCATTTTCCTCAATAAATAAATGACCAAGTATAATATTTTTGTCTCATTTGTTTAACTGGGTTCTCTTTATCTCCTTTTAGGACTTGTGTGAAAATCTGATGATGTTTTAGGTCATATTTATGCACAAATATAGAAAATGCTAAAGGATTCACAAACTTTCAAGCACCACTGTATCTGTGAGTGGCAAAAGTATGTGAATCTCTAGGATTAGCAGTTAATTTGAAGGTGAAATTAGAGTCAGGTGTTTTCAATCAATGGGATGACAATCAGGTGTGAGTGGGCACCCTGTTTTATTTAAAGAACAGGGATCTATCAAAGTCTGATCTTCACAACACATTTGTGGAAGTGTATCATGGCACTAACAAAGGAGATTTCTGAGGACCTCAGAAAAAGTGTTGTTGATGCTCATCAGGCTGGAAAAGGTTACAAAACCATCTCTAAAGAGTTTGGACTCCACCAATCCACAGTCAGACAGATTGTGTACAAATGGAGGAAATTCAAGACCACTGTTACCCTCCCCAGGAGTGGTCAACCAACAAAGATCACTCCAAGAGCAAGGTGTGTAATAGTCGTCGAGGTCACAAAGGACCCCAGGATAACTTCTAAGCAACTGAAGGCCTCTCTCACATTGGCTAATGTTAATATTCATGAGTCCACCATCAGGAGTACACTGAACAACAATGGTGTGCATGGCAGGGTTGCAAGGAGAAAGCCACTGCTCTCCAAAAAGAACATTGCTGCTGGTCTGCACTTTGCTAAAGATCACATGGACAAGCCAGAAGCCTATTGGAAAATGTTTTGTGGACAGATGAGACCAAAATAGAACTTTTTGGTTTAAATGAGAAGTGTTATGTTTGGAGAAAGGAAAACACTGCATTCCAGCATAAGAACCTTATCCCATCTGTGAAACATGGTGGTGGTAGTATCATAGTTTGAGCCTGTTTTGCTGCATCTTGCCCAGGACGGCTTGCCATCATTGATGGAACAATAAATTCTCAATTATACCAGTGAATTCTAAAGGAAAATGTCAGGACATCTGTCCATGAACTGAATCTCGAGAGAAGGTGGGTCATGCAGCAAGACAATGACCTTAAGCACACAAGTCATTCTACCAAAGAATGGTTAAAGAAGAATAAAGTTAATGTTTTGGAATGGCCAAGTCAAAGTCCTGACCTTAATCCAATTGAAATGTTGTGGAAGGACCTGAAGCGAGCAGTTCATGTGAGGAAACCCACCAACATCCCAGAGTTGAAGCTGTTCTGTACAGAGGAATGGGCTAAAATTCCTCCAAGCCGGTGTGCAGGACTGATCAACAGTTACCGGAAATGTTTAGTTGCAGTTATTGCTGCCCAAAGGGGTCACACCAGATACTGAAAGCAAAGGTTCACATACTTTTGCCACTCACAGATATATAATATTGGATCATTTTCCTCAATAAATAAATGACCAAGTATAATATTTTTGTCTCATTTGTTTAACTGGATTCTCTTTATTTACTTTTAGGACTTGTGTGAAAATCTGATGATGTTTTAGGTCATCTTTATGCAGAAATATAGAAAACTCTAAAGGGTTCACAAACTTTCAAGCACCACTGTTTGTTGGGAGCAAACAAACAAATGGAGGTGAAAACATAACCTCCTCCAATAAAGTTAGCGGATGTCATAAATAAATTATCCATGTATCCTTAATTAAAAAAAAACCCAAAACATTTCCTCGGTATGTCACTCCACCCAAACCTCTGCATGCTACATGCTTTCTTTTGAACTCCACCAGCTGCTAACCTGAGATGCATGTTTGCAATTCATCAATCACACTCCATTTAAAGATTTGTTTGCCAACCAAATCTTTTTCTTCTACTTTATCATCAACAGTCATGCATTTCTGACTCGATTTCATGAAAGAAACCTTGTCTGACATTGTTCATGTCACGAGGCATCACCGAAATGATGTCTGACACACGTTGGACTGAATTTAACTTTTGAGTAAGAGATTCCCTGCTGAGCGTACACCATCACCTTCAGTACTGGAAGATGGATGTCTTATCAAAATCCACTTTTTCTTTTCTCAGAGGTGACTGTCATGCTCTGTACAATGGGTATTTTCAGCTAGGCCAAGGATAAACACTTCATCAAGCCCTGCTCAGATGGAGAGTACCTCTACACAATGCCCTCCTAACTCCCTCTTCGCCAATCAAATTTCCCTTTCCCCAAACCCCTCGGACAGGTTATGGGTTCATCACGCCATAGAAATGCAGTATCGATTCACTTACCGTCTCAATCTCTGGCTCAGTCTGAAATTGATGACTTTTAGACTGCTGGTTCTGTTTGTTACTCACTCTCAACTCACACTGGCGTAAGGAATTCAATTACCGATTACTGAGATCCATTGCAAAGCTTTCTGGAGGCTCCGATGCAGTCTGCATGGTTTAATCCCTCATACTGGAACCTGAAGCTTTCGTGGCCGGCTTGTCTGGTTAGCCAATTACAGGAAAAGCAGCCTGCTAAGGGCCATCCTTTACAAATAGCCATTGGGTATAAGAGACATCATCAGACACTCTGCAGGAGGTGGCATGGCCTGAACCTGGTTCATGGGTTTTCTAAGAAAATAGATATTAAAGGCTAAAAAAATCTAAAATAAGTATCCTGTAAGTTATATAATACTGTATGTGAAGTGTGAGTTTGGACTTTGTTTCATTGCTCTGATATAACATTGTAAACTCACTGCATGTCAATTTTAGGTTAATATTTTAGACGACATGCCAAAAGTCTGAAAATATACATTATTTTTTGGTGAAAATTTCTTCTTCCTGTGAAAACATGAGATCTTAACTTCGAAATTAAGTGAACAAATTCCTCAAAGTAGCCATTTAGCAAGAGGAGACATCCATTTCAACATCATACTTACTGTCAATCTGTATGTACAGGATGTACACCCTGAATGAAAAAGACAAAAGCAAAATATCATTTTCTTTTTGGAAAGTAAAACAAGAAATCCCAACTGCAATTAGTCCAAATATCATATCCTGTCACTGCTATTTCTCCTATTTTGTTTATCAACCCATTTAAAAATTACATTACTGGTATTTAGCAGACACTCTTATTCAGAGCGACGTACAACATACCCAGAGCAGCCTGGGGACTAGTTGGGGGTTAGGTGCCTTGCTCAAGGGCACATTAGCCATTCCTGCTGGTCCAGGGAATCAAACAGGCATTCTTTTGGTCCCAAAGCTGCTTCTTTAACCATTAGGCCATGACCAATGCATAACCAAATTGCTATGCAGCTGATAATTATCACGAAAATTTACCAACTGGAAGGAAATTTAGAAAATTATGACTGGGCCTAAAATAGAGCCTTGATGTAAGAGGAACTGAAGATGAAGGCTTGTCTTGTGTTTCTTTTATTTAATACACAAACCAATGTGTGTCTTTGGACTGGATACAGGAGTTCAAGAATATCACACTCACTCATGTCTTTTCTTTTATTATCATTATTTTTTGCTTTTATATTGATTGGTTTGATAAAGAAATATTCTGATGTTCGAATAATAACTCTCATAATCTATGGTTGTGTATATAACCTCGTCTTTGACCTTCTGACCATCCCACAAGTAACCCAGAGTTTTTAAGTAGCCTAAAGACTGCATCATCAGAAAAGGTAGTGCATTTGAAAAAAAATAACAACAAAACATAAACAACAACAGACAGACAGAATAAAATCCAACGGTAAAACTCAACTCAAGGTCCGAAGCCCAGGCTGAGTTTTTCATGTTGTGCTAACGTTTTCAAAAAGGTCTATTCATCATAAAGATTATGCACTTGCTCTCAAAATAACTTGACCTAATAATCCAAAATAAATAAGAAGGATTTTTGTCTATTCATCCACAGGAAAAGGTTATATTATCTACGAAGCGAAGCAACTTCTGACAAAGGCGCTATTTCCTTATTTTACAGAAGCTCTGCAAATCTTTTGTCATGGTTCTGTCGCTGTCTGTCTTTCTCGCTCACTCAGCCAGAGAAGCTTGTTTATGAGTCATGAATATTTTAAATCTTGGGCACAATGGAGAGAAATCCAACACTCGGGTCAAATAAACAGCAGAAAAAGACCTGATTTGGAGTGGCCAAGAGGAAAAAAAAGAGTTCTTTGTCCTTATCATCTCCATCTAGCCTCTGATTTATGGCTTTCTGTTGCTGTTGCGCATGCTGTAGTTAGATAAGAGGATTTCAGAATGGGATTCCAGCATTTTTTGCTAAAGAATGGAAACATAAGGAGCTTCATAGGTCACAAGAATGCAACATGGGAAAATCTGCTCGTCATGAATCCATGCAGTGAAGATTAAAGTGCTGAATAAAGCTGCAAAGCTATGGGTTAAAAGTGAACGAATGACATGTGAAAAGTGAATCTGGGTGGGGTCATTTCATTCAACACTGGAGACTTGAGAGAAAATTGGCAGCATGGTGCTGAATATATACACTCACCGGCCACTTTATTAGGAACACCCATCCATGCTGTTTGATGCAGTTCTCTAATCAGCCAATCCCTTGACAGCAGCACGATGCATAAAATCATGCAGATACAAATCAAGAGCTTCAGTTAATGTTCACTTCAAACATCAGAATGGGAAAAATTGTGCTCTCAACGTGTGACTTTCTTTCACTGTGGCATGGGTGTTGGTTTGAGCCAGATGGACTGGTTTGAGTATTTCAGAAACTGCTGATCTCCTGGGGTTTTCACACACAACAGTCTCTAGAGTTTACACAGAATGGTGCGAAAAACAAAAAACACTGAGTGAGCGACAGTTTGGTAGGTGGAAACAAACACCTTGTTGATAAGAGAGGTCAGAGGAAAATGGGCAGGAAAATTGGTTCAAGCTGCCAGGAAGGATATAGTAACGCATAGCAACTCTTTACAACCGTGGTGAGCAGAAACGCAACTCAGCATGCAACAGCAGAAAAACACATTGGGTTCCATTCCTGCAGCCAAGAACAGGGATCTTAGAATCAAGAACAAGTTCCTATTAAAATGGACAATGAGTGTATGAGTGTACATCTTATACTCAGTAAAGAAATTTCTCAGTCAGTGACATTCAGATGTTGATCCTGATCCAAGGTTAGGGTTTAATAATAAACATCTTTTTGAGTGCAGGTGAAACACAACGTAATTAGTCTCTGTTACGACTGATTCACAAACTGCAACAAAGGAAAGAGGACAAGGACAGAGATTAGATTAGATTAGATATATTAGATTAGATAGAACTTTATTGATTAACTAAATTAATTAAGATTGAAGATCTTAATTAATTTACTTAAAGAAAATAGAAATATTTACAAAGTAAATGTATGGTGTGAGTAAGGCAATTAATCAGTAGTGTTAGACAGTGCAAGCATGCAATAATAGTGTAATGAAGAGTTGCTACATGAAAGAAAAACCAAATACAAAACAAAGCCATTACAAATAACCAAACCAAAACATAAACTAAACTGCAGACATGCAGCGCTGAGCCCACAAGCAGCCACCATTTTCCAAAGGCTCCTCCTTTTAAAGGGAGAGCACAAGTGTTACCGTAATAACCCCTGCGTTAGTTGACATATGGTGGTATATTACTGAATACATTCACTGACCACTTTAATAGGAACTTGTTCTTGATTCTGAGACTCCTGTTCTTGGCTGCAGGAGAGGAATCCAATGTGTTCTTCTGCTATTGCATGCTGAGATGCTTTTCTGCTCACCACAGTTGTAAAGAGTGATTATATGAGTTACTATATCCTTCCTGGCAAAAAAGCTCAAACCAATCTGGCCATTTTCCTCTGACCTCTCTTATCAACAAGGTGTTTGTTTCCACCCACAGAACTGTCACTCATTCAATGTTTTTTGTTTTTTGCACCATTCTGTGTAAACTCTAGAGACTGTTGTGTGTGAAAACCCCAGGAGATCAGCAGTTTATTAAGTACTCAAACCAGTCCATCTGGCTCAAACCAACACCCATGCCACAGTGAAAGAAAGTCACACTTTGAGATCACAATTTTTCCCATCCTGATGTTTGAAGTGAACATTAACTGAAGCTCTTGATTGGTATCTGCATGATTTTATGCATTGTGCTGCTGTCAAGGGATTGGCTGATTAGAGAACTGCATCAAACAGCAGATGGATAAGTGTTCATAATAAAGTAGCCAGTGAGTGTATATGCTAATAGCACTTTTATCACAGTTTACTCTGCCTAAGTCCTTTATGACACCTAACATGAATTTATATAAATAGTTGGAAAGGCATAAGGTATCATAAAGAATAAAATATTTGCTAGTTCTTACGTCAAGTTGACATAACACCTGCATTAATTGACATTAAGGTTATGTAATAACAGTTTTATCACAGTTTACATGACATAAACCATTTAGGACATATTTATACATCATATTAGCATGATGTATGTTTTTAAAAAAAAATGTTATTTGGAAGAGTGCTGTTCAAACGGCTACATAAGCCCTTCGTGGCATCTGACATAACTCCTAAGAGTGTTGGCACAGTTAGTTGGAGAATATAGAAGAAATAATAACCCACAGTTTTATCTATGTAAACTATTTGAAAGACTTCTTTGGCAATTATGAAACCAAGATGACACACGAAGTGTGTTAGTTGACATAAGGCTGTGAAGTGAAACATCACACTGTTGCTTGTTTCTGACAATGAAACAATTAAAAAAAATAATCATAGGCAACTTCCTATAGTATAACAGGAATAAAAGACTTCAAGGCATGCTGTTCTAGCAGGCAAATCAACTTCAGGGCGGTAACACTTGTGTAAAAACTCTACTTCGTTACACCATTGCATCATTGGTTATTTTCCAATAGCACAACATGAAGTGTTTTCTTCTTTAGAGATTGTCTGCTGAAAATTAGTGTTAGTAAGAATTTATTGAAAAGTTAAATGTTGAGAACGAGGTTAAAGAAATCAGCATTTTATCCCACTTTCTGAGGAAAAAGAGCAGGAAAAAAAAATCACAGTTGTCAGTGAACAAGGTTCTTCCCAGCGTCAGCACTTTGGATTTAATAGAGGTTAACACGCCACCGGCAGAGTGCACGGTAATATATTTAGAGACAGGAGGCCACGTAGTCCCACACCAGACATTTTGACCTACCCTCAAAAAGAGCGAGAGATTCTCCTGGGTTTTATAATGTTCAATCCGAGTAGCGAGTTAACACTCTGTGTTTGTATTTGAATCGTTTAGTCAGACAAAAACCCAATGTTCAGAGAAAGACCATCATGAAATCAAGTCATCTCAGTGATCGCCAATTACAAACCTGCTTTATGTTGATCGATTTTATACATAGTAATTGGGAGGAAGAAGTGTAAAGTTTTGACAATTTGCTGACTGTACGATTGTTTTTCAGGCTGCAGAATTTTAGCCACAGGAGACGATGCAGTGGCCTAAAGCGGTTTAGCTCCACAAACTGCAAATGCACCGAGCAGTTTCCTGGAAACACTTTTACACCTGCTCATTCATGCAATTATCCAATCAGCCAATCATGCGCCATCAGCGTAGGCAATGTTTGTCATGTCCAGTTTGGGTGATTCTAAGACCAAAGTTACATCAGATTCCGTTTTTTTTCTTTGAACATGATGTAGTCTTCTGCTATTCTGTGCTGTTCTGACATGCTTTTCAGCTCACCATAGTTGTAAAGAGTAGCTATTTGAGTAAGACTGTTTACTCTAAAAGCCTCTACTTTCCACTGGCTTCATACGGTATGTGGCTTAATTTACATAAAATTTGTATTCTGTATTTGAGCTTTGAGATTGAAAAGTATAATTTCAAATCATATGTTTTTAAAGGTAAATTGTATTCTATCACAAAAATTAATGTTTTCCTTCATGTGTACATGATGCATGTATAGTTCAGATCAACAAAATGCACATATGAATACTTTTGCCAGCTTCCAAGCTCAATATTATTAATAGCAACACCAACATGTCGGTTGCTGTAACACCCCTCTAGTTCACGCTTTTGAAAATAATAAAACATCTAACGAGTCATAAACAACGATGATTACTCGGCTGTCTAACTTTCAGACGTGCCAGTCAGCAAGGCAGCAAATAATCTCCGTGAGTTATAACATAATTCAGAAAAAAAAAGCCTCAGGAGATAGGAACAGTGGCTCTGAGTTAAAGGTTATTAACACAACATTAGCTTCCTGAAGCTGATATTTATGATAGGCCTGCCATTTGGAAATGATTTGTAACCAAAGGCGATGCTAAACTCGGCCATGAACACAATGAGAGCGAAAAAGTTTTGCTATAGAGAACAGTAAAAATGAAGAATAGCCCTTTTCTCTTTTGTTTTCACATCTGAACAAGTGTTTCTTTATGACAGAGCTACTGTACATAAAGCTTTCAGCAGTTACGCTGCTTGTCTGCAGCTGTTCTTGATGAATAGCTGAATGTCCTGATAAAGCAGCCTGATTTCTTATAATGGACATGTCCACATATAACTCTGTGTTTCCATTCTATAAACATAATCAAAACATATCAAGTTTAAGATGCAGTCTGTTATATATCAATGTTTTTCTACACCTGAATTAATCTTTCAATTGCAAAGACACTTCAGAAAAAAAACCCCAACAACTGTTATTCACAATATTTTCATGTAATAGAGCTTATTCATTTTTTCATTTCAGGATTGTTTATTATACTCTTCTGAACTTCATCTGCACAGCTTCATCCATTTCTGTAAAAGTCAGTTCACAAGACGCACAAGGAAGGAAAAGAGAAATCCATCCATCCATTGTCTGTAGCTGCTTATCCTGCTCTACAGGGTCGCAGGCAAGCTGGAGCCTATCCCAGCTGACTATGGGTGAGAGGCGGGGTACACCCTGGACAAGTCGCCAGGTTATCGCAGGGCTGACACAGAGACAAACAACCATTCACAATCACATTCACACTTACAGTCAATTTAGAGCCACCAATTAGCCTAACCTGCATGTCTTTGGACTGTGGGGGAAACCGGAGCACCCAGAGGAAACCCACACAGACAAGGGGAGTACATCAAACTCCACACAGAAAGGCCCTCGCCGGCCGCTGGGCTTGAACCCAGAACCTTCTTGCTGTGACGCGATAGTGCCGCTGGAAAAGAGAAATGCCCTAGCTATTTATTAGTAAGCTATGCTCATGGATCACCTGCCCCTTGTGGTCAAATCTGGTATGAAATGCTAACCATGCTAACCGTGACCTCTGCCACACTGGATAGTTTTTTTTTCCATCCATTCCCAGAAAGGATAAGAAAAAACAAACAACTTTTGGTTAAACTTGGTATAATATGCTAACTTCTAATGATTACTGATTTGAGGGGAAAAATGTAGGAAGCTTTTTTTTTTTTTTACAGCTAAAACAATAAAACTGTTAATATAAACCCTTTTTTGTTTTTTACAAAACAAACAAAAAAACAAGAAAGGAATAAAGTGGAAATTTGACTCAAGAAAATAAATGATCCTTCATAATACTTGGGGGTGCCATAATTTATTTGCTGAAGGTGAAGTGAATATCAGTGAATAATAACAGAGACAATTATTTGCTGACATTCACTGAGTCTGAGGTGGATAATTATTTTATTATAAATACATGGGTGATATTTAAAAATCATCTTAAAAATCATTTATTTCAAACTTCAAATGTAATTAAGGTGCAGTGCAGATTTGTGCCACTTATCTACACCAAGTCACATAAAATACTTTGTTTTGAAGTCAATAAAATAAATTGCAATTCCACCTTACCTTTGCATAGTTTTAGACCAAACTTCATAGCATCTTTAGTGCCTTCAGGAACAGAATTTTCTTTCATCGTTTAAAATTCTTCCTTACTTATGATGATGAAGCGATTGGCCGCCATTTTGCCAAGCCACTTGAGGTGATTACAGAGAAATAGTCCGAATTTCTTGGCCAATCAGCACGTGTGGGTTTCTATAATCACTTGTGTATTTATATGAAAGGAAAATAATCAACAATGGGGCGGTGTGAAATTAAAGTTGATTATTTTCTTATCCCAAGCGTTTTATTCCTTACATAATGATAATTCCTTTGACAGCAGCTGTTTATGAATGCCACAATGGTAACATATAGAAACTGTTCCAAAAATCATCTGTTTTCTCGAGTCAAAATGAAGCACGGTTAATTGTCCTTTTATGGAAGAAGTCTCCCGTATCAGCACTTTGTAACAGCTGGAAAGTTTTCCAACATGCAGTTCGTGCTTTCCTTTTTTTTCTCCATATAAACGGATAACAAGCACAACATGTCATTCATAAATTAAAATAAATTAAAAACTGTCATCTGTGGCAAATCGCTGTACTATAAGATGAATTATACACTCTAGGATGTGCTGCTATAGAAAAAGAATAAATTATTTCCCTATAACTCCATGCCGTGTCATATTTCCTTCCTTTCATAGCAAATTTATGAATTAACCATTAAACCCGGATTGACCCAATCAACATATTTTACTTTGCAGTTCTTTCCCAGTATCTCGTAAGCCATCATTTCTGAACCAGTGATGACTCAAACCTCCAGCTCCTTTAATGTGCTCTTACAGCAGAAATGAACAACCTCATATGATGACTATAAATGTTACAACACTGCTGTGTTTTAATGCTGGTTTTAGTGTTCATTTTAACTCGCTGTAACAAGCACTCCGGGTTTTACTTCGGCTTTTCGTTGTACGAAGCATGGAGACAAGTAGCTCATCCTTCAGAGACCCATACACAGCTATAATCTCTGCTTTTCAACAGGCTTGCTGTAATAGCCACAGCGGCCAACAACCCAATAAAAAATTCCCAATAATAAATTTAAAAAAAGCATGGAGTTCAAAGCCCTAAACTTGGCTGGCATCGATAAGCATCCTGGTTTCTGCTGAGGTCACTATTTATTGTGCGCAGGCTGCACTTTCTCGATTACAGGACAGCAACTCTGGAAATACAAGCCAAGGAAACTAATAGAATCAGTGAGCTGTTACGCAATCACTGTCAGTGCAGTTTAATATTCATATAAATATTGCAAGGTTCAGACAATTCTGTGTCTAGGCTCGAAATAGAAAAAAATAATAATTTACAGACATTTTCCCTTCAGGCCAAATCTAGTTGATCAGCCAAGATATATTTGCTGCATAAAGTTTGATTCCATAGTTTTACACTGAAGCTGGAAGGACAAATTTTTGGATTGTTGATGATTTAGGGACAGTCAAAATTAACGTCCCTCCCGTGCCAGGACCTGGTCTTCCCAGGCAGCCTCCCGTCGCAGTACTAACCAGGCCCTTAAGGCGCATTTGGCGGTGCCAATCTCCATTTCTATAGCCCTCAGCTTCTTGCCTATTACATAGCTAGGGTTACAGTGGGGGGCTGGTCCTCTAGTAACTCCCATGCTCACCATATTGTGGCGCCTTGCAAGATGGGAGTAGGTGCCATTTTTATGAAGGTCTTTGTTATGACCTGACTGTAACTATAACTAGCAATCTCCCAGTCAAGAAGCGGACACGCTAACCACTAGGCCATTAGCTTATTTAAAGCTAACTCATTGAAAACAAATTTAAAAAATCAGTTTGATTTGCATGACATGTGCTTGACCAGTGTTGTTTTTGGCAGCCATTTTTTATTTAGTTTTAGTCTTAGTCTTTTGGACGAAATGCTTATTAGTTTTAGTCACATTTTAGTAATTCCATCCTTGATAGTTTTAGTTTAGTTTTAGTCGACGAAAACTAAAAGGGTTTTAGTCCAGTTTTAGTCATTCATTTTGGTCAAAAAAATAATTACTTTAAAACATTAAATTAGGCCAATACAGAGATAGGAAATTGTAATCGAGGTTGACAGGTTGTGCATAACATACTCTCAAAACAGTGTCTCAAAACAAACTTGTTTCACTTGAACGTAAAAAGTATGTCAAATATTTGGGTAAAATAATCGATGACAATCTTTCTTGGAAGCCTTGTATTGATTTTATTTGCAACAAAATAAGTGAGGTTGTTGGCCTTTTGGCCAAGCTTAGACATTTTATTCCACTACCTACCCTTATGACATTATATCGCTCTCTGATTCAACCTTATTTAACATATGGTCGTAGTTCTTGGGGACAGGCTTGTAAAACTCATATAAATAAAGTATTAATCCTACAAAAATGAGCTTTAAGATTAATCCATTTTGTTGATAATAGAGAAAGTGCCCTTCCATTGTTTTCCAAAACCAATATTTTACCAGTAAATCTTTTCTATGAATGTATTTCTAAATTAATGCATGACATTGTTAATCAAAGTGCACCCTCAAACATTTGTAAATTATTTTCTTCTATTTCTAGTATCCATTCTTATAACACTAGGTCATCTTACTCCAAGAACTTATATACTCAGTATTCTTGTACAAATCTACAAAAGAACTCATTTTCCCGTGTTGGTGTTAGGGTATGGAACCAGATTCCAACTTCTATAAGATCTTCATCTAAATTGTCATTCAAGAAAAAAGTCAGACACCACCTTTTTTCTGATTTAAGTAGATACTGTATGGATATGATGTTGACATCTCCAAACTCTTTTGTGACAGTTCATGTAGGTGGGTGGAGCACAGAAGGACGGCAGGCCAGAACTGAGTTCACAAAACTCTCTTTTATTCAGCTTTTCTAAACACTCTCACAAACTCAGATGCACGCACACACATCAGCCGTCTGGTTCGGGAGAGAGCTCCCTCTTCTCTCGCTCTCTCTCCTGAAATAGGGCGCAGTCACTGGGAAGACACGCAAACACATTAATTAACGACAGGTGTAGTGATTCTGCCACTTACCTTCCCTGACTCCGCCCTCCTGTCACAGACCGATGCTTGACCACGCCCCCGCTGCCACATGCCCCCACCGCCTGACTCAGGCCGGGCGCCCGTCCGGCCTGCAGCTGACTCCCCCCCTCCCCTTGATGGGAGAGGAAGTATGCCACGACCATCTGCACCCCTGGCCTGTGGATCACCTTGAAGTTAAAGGGTTGGAGTGCCAGATACCAACGGGTGATCCGTGCGTTGGCATCCTTAATGCAGTGGAGCCACTGGAGGGGCGCGTGGTCTGAACAGAGGGTGAAAGGGCGTCCCAGCAGGTAGTAACGGAGGGCGAGGACCGCCCACTTGATCGCCAGGCAGTCTTTCTCAATGGTACTGTAGCGCCCCTCACGCACCGACAGCTTGCGACTGATGTATAAGACTGGGTGATCCTCCCCCTCCACCTCCTGGGACAAAACGTCCCCCAGCCCTCTGTCCGATGCATCCGTCTGCAACATAAAGGGGAGAGAAAAGTCAGGGGAGTGTTAAAGTGGCCCCCCACACAATGCAGCCTTTACCTTAGAAAAAACCCGCTGGCATTGCTCCATCCACTGGACCGGATCTGGTGCCCCCTTTTTAGTCAGATCAGTCAGCGGGCTGGTGACTTCTGAATAATTAGGTATAAACCTACGATAATAGTCAGCCAGCCCCAGGAACTGTCTAACCCCCTTTTTGGTCTTGGGCCTCGGGCAGGCCGCAATTGCTGCTGTCTTGTTAATTTGGGGACGCACCTGCCCGTTGCCCAAGTGGAAGCCCAGATACCGTACTTCCACCCGCCCAATCACACACTTCTTCGGGTTGGCTATGAGACCCGCTCGCCTCAGCGACCTAAGGACAGCCCTCAGATGTTCAAGGTGCCTCGGCCAGTCATTACTAAAGATGATAATGTCGTCGAGGTAGGCGGCCGCATAGGTGGTGTGGGGATGGAGGACCCTATCCATCAGCCGCTGAAACGTAGCGGGCGCCCCAAACAGCCCAAAAGGAAGTGTGACGAACTGGTGTAAGCCGAATGGTGTGGAAAAGGCCATTTTTTCCCGGGATAATGGAGTCAAGGGGATCTGCCAATAACCCTTTGTTAAATCCAGTGTCGAGTAAAAACGAGCCATGCCTAGCCGATCGAGCAACTCATCAATACGAGGCATTGGGTACGCATAGAATTTAGACACCGCGTTGACTTTTCTATAGTCTACACAAAACCGGACCGACCCGTCGGCCTTGGGTACCAAGACCACTGGGCTGCTCCAGTTACTGTGGGACTCCTCAACGATGCCCATTTCGAGCATGGCTTCGAGTTCTTCCCGAACCACCTTTTTCTTGTGCTCGGGTAACCTGTAAGGGCGGCTACGTACTACCACCCCCGGGGGAGTCTCAATGTGGTGCTCTATGAGGGTGGTGTGGCAGGGCAGGGGCAAGAACACATCCGAAAACTCGGTCTGTAACTGGGCAACCTCCACGAGTTGGGTTGGGGAGAGGTGGTCTCCACAGGGGACCGGAGAGGTACGCGATGCCAATGTTCCTTTTTGAACCCCTGGCCCAGCTCCGCCTTCTCCGGAACCACCGACACCAACGCCATGAGGACCTCCTCGTTCCAGAGTTTGAGCAGGTTGAGATGGTAAATCTGTAGCTCCCCACCCCTATCCGTTCGCCTCACCTCAGTCAACGTCCCCGACTCGCCGTGTGACCTCAAAGGGTCCTTGCCACTTGGCGACCAATTTGGAGCTCTATGTGGGCAACAGTACAAGTACTTTATCTCCCGGTGCGAACTTCCTAAGGTGCGTGCCCTTGTCGTACAGGCGGGTCTGCCGTTCTTGGGCCTGCCGCAAATTCTCCTGAGTTAGGTGCGTGAGTGTGTGGAGTTTTGCGCGCACGTCAATAACGTATTGGATTTCGTTTTTACTTGGTGAAGGTCCCTCCTCCCAATTTTCCCGCAGCACATCTAGAATGCCGCGCGGCTAACGCCCGTATAACAATTCAAATGGGGAGAACCCCATGGAGGCTTGGGGGACCTCTCACACTGCAAAGAGCAAGGGTTCGAGCCATTTATCCCAATTATGTGTGTCCTCACTTACGAATTTTTTAATTATGTTCTTGAGGGTGCGGTTGAACCGTTCAACTAAACCGTCCGTTTGTGGGTGATACACGCTGGTGCGGATCAGCTTAATACCCAACAACCTATACAGTTCGTTCAGTGTACGTGACATAAACGAGGTGCCTTGGTCAGTCAGAATCTCTTTGGGGATTCCAACTCGGGAGATAACGCGGAAGGGTGCCTCCGCAATACTGTGTGCTGAGATATTGCGAAGAGGCACTGCTTCTGGGTATCGCGTTGCATAGTCCACTAGAACTAATATAAAGCGGTACCCTCGTGTTGACCGATCTAATGGCCTGACGAGATCCATCCCCATTCTTTCGAACGGGGTCTCGATTAACGGTAGAGGGCGCAAAGGCGCTTTTGGAATGGCTGCTGGATTTACTAACTGGCATTCGCGACACGCCGTACACCACCTACAGACATCACCATGAATCCCCGGCCAATAGAATCGGGCCATTATTCGGGCTAGTGTTTTATCCTGCCCTAAGTGTCCAGCCATGGGATTAAAGTGAGCCACCTGGAATACCAATTCCCGGCAGCTCTTCGGAATCAAAAGCTGCGTGACTCGCTCTTTAGTTTGAGTGTCCTGTGTCACTCGGTATAATCTATCCTTCATAATCGTGAAATAGGGGAAGGACGGGGTGGCGTTCGGATGGAGCGTTTGACCATCGATTACTCTCACTTGGTCAAACGCATGCCGCAGAGTCTCGTCTCATAACTGCTCTAATGGGAAATCCGCGAGGGATTCCCCAACAGAGAGAGGAGGGGCCGGCGGCTCCTCACTCTGACGCGGAGATGACGTAGACAGCTCTGTGACAGCTGCTCCCGCCAAAGCGACACCAGGACCTCCCCCTGCTGAACTACAGCAGGACCCACTCTTCACTAGATGGCTCATTAACTCCCCGAATCCTGGCCAATCAGTCCCCAAAATTATTGAGTGGGTGAGGCGAGGATTAACCGCCGCCTTTACTCTAAATTTTTCCCCTCGAAAAGAATGTGGACCGACACTAAAGGGTAGTTGTGAACATCCCCGTGCACACACAACACCTTCACCAATTGTGCTCCCCCCAATACCTCGTCTTGCACCAGGCTTTGGTGGATTGAGGTCTGATTACAGCCAGAATCCACCAACGCCTGATATGTATCCCCTTGGATACTCACCAGTATGCGATACGCTCCGGCCCGATCGGGGGCAGCTCCTGGCGCGTCGGGGATCCAAACCACCGTGCTCACCTCCATTACCGAGCACTGCTGTTGGAGGTGGCCTGGCTCCCCGCAGCACCAGCAAACTGGCCCGGGCTTCCTCTTTGCACTAGTGCTCTGGGGCTCACTCACCTGAGGGGGAGGAGAGACAGACACAGAAGGGAGAAACAGAAGGGCACCGCGGGTGCAGCGGGCTGGCCCCTGCCTCCATGGTGGGGGAATGGGGCGAGGAGGAGACACAGGAGGAGGGGAGAGTGAGAGAGAGGAGAGAAGAGAAGAGGTCATCTGCTGTCCTGCCGTCGGGACAGCTGCCAAATGGTCCTCCGCCAGCTCGATTGCCTGATCCAGCGACGCCGGGCGGTGGCACTGGACCCACTCTGCGGTTCCTGCTGGTAAATGTGTGATGAACTGTTCCAGTACCACCTGGTCGATGAGTCCCTCGGCGTCGCAGCTGTCGGCCCTCAACCACTGCCAGCAGGCGTCCCGGAGTTGCTGGCCAAACGTGAATGGCCGGCCGACTTCCTCCAAGCGCAAAGCGCGGAAGCGCTGACGCTGCTGCTCGGGGGTGCGCCCCACACGCTAGAGGACGGCCCGGCAAAGGTCCGCGTAGGCCAGCCAGCGGTCGGCGGGGAGCTGTAGCGCGGCCAGCTGCGCCTCTCCCATTAGCAGGGGGAGGAGGCGCGCCGCATGCTGATCCATCGGCCACCCCGAGGTCTCCGCGACTTGCTCAAAGAGCGTGATGAATGCCTCGGGGTCGTCCTGCGGGCCCATCTTTGTTAGGGTGGGGGGGACGGGCCCGCGGTGGGAGCGTTGGTAGACCCCGCCGACACGAGGAGGTGCCAGAACGCCCAACGATCTTCCTGTTGCGCCAGCACCAGGGCCTCGAACCATTGTTCTTGCTCCTTTCGGAGGGCGAGCAGCGCCTGGTGCTGGCTCTGTTGGGCCATGGTGAGGGCGTGGATCAGGTCCGCGAAGGGGGAGGACTCCATGGGGCTGTTCTCTTCTGTGCTCATTCCCGGGTTTCGGCACCACTGTGACAGTTCATGTAGGTGGGTGGAGCACAGAAGGACGGCAGGCCAGAACTGAGTTCACAAAACTCTCTTTTATTCAGCTTTTCAGCTTTCCTAAACACTCTCACACACTCAGACACACACACACACACACACACACACACACACACACACACATCAGCCGTCTGGTTCGGGAGAGAGCTCCCTCTTCTCTCGCTCTCTCTCCTTAAATAGGGCGCGGTCACTGGGAAGACACACAAACACATTAATTAATGACAGGTGTAGTGATTCTGCCACTTACCTTCCCTGACTCCGCCCTCCTGTCACAGACCAATGCTTGACCACGCCCCCGCTGCCACATCTTTCTTTCTACATGACTTTCTTTCTATATATAATTAAGATATATATATATATCTTAGTTTTAACTTTAAATGTTATTTAATACCATGCATGAATTATGATTATCAGTATGACAAGTATACCTCTCTCTCTATATATATATATTTTTTTTTCAATGTTATTGAATGATATATTACTGTACCTTTATATCGAATAACAAGTATTGTCTCCTCTTTTTCTTTTTGTTACCAAATAGTTGTTCATTTGTCAAGTATGTTTTATTATCTTTTTCATACATATTTAAGTATTATATTAATTCATATAATTTTTTTTCTTTGTAAACATGAGTCTGCCTTGATTAGCAGTGCGCTATTTGCAGACTCGTGTAGTCTATGTTGATACATAATTGAAATAAAAGATTGATTGATTGACTGATTGACTGATTGAAGTGTGTATGCTCTCTACATAAACACTGTCTAGTGCAGACATCCCAAGTCTCCCGGAAGTTCCGGGAGTCTCCTGCATATTGATAGTGGCTCCCTGATGCCCGCAAATTGGATAATATCTCCCGGAATCTAGAGCAAGTGAGCAAGAGCGTGCATGCGAAACATTAACGTCTGCATCGCACATATGATGGAGTGCGTGAGGGAGAGGGAGAGGGACTGCGTGTGTGCCTGTTCCTGTAGCGCATGCTAGACAAAGAGCATCCTGATTGGTTTACAGACATCCAAACTCATTTCAGGGAGGTGTCGTGACACCCCCCCGATGGGAAAAAAGTCATGCGTCACGACACCTCCGTGAAATGAGTTTGGATGTCTGTAAACCAATCAGGATGTTCTTTGTCTTGCATGCGCTATATGAACAGGCACACACGCAGTCTCTCTCACTCTCCCTCGCGTGCGCCGTCATATGCGCGATGCAGACATTAATGTTTCGCGTGCATGCTCTCCCTTGTCTCGTCTCATCAACGAAAACAACAGATATGTCTCGTCATATTTTCGTGATCAAAGAGGTTTAGCTCGTCACTGTCTTGTTTCAGTCATGAAAAAAAGGTGCGTTAATGAAATCATTTCGTCATCGTTAACGAAAACAACACTGTGCTTGACTTTGTACTAGCTTTATTGTCAGCTTACATTATTAGCAATGCATGCTAACCGTACATTCATTACTTTCACCCAAGCTTGTTTCTTGTTTGTTTGTTTTTTTCTCCATAAAATCTCTGTAGACATGTAATGAGAGGTTATACTCTCACCACTGACTGGCCACTTCCTGTTCTTGGCTGACAGGAGTGGAAACCAATGTGTTTTTCCGCTGTTGCATGCTGAGATGCTTTTCTGCTCACCATGGTTGTAAAGAATGATTATATGAGCTACTATATCCTTCCGGGCAGCTCAAAACAATCTGTCCATTTTCCTCTGACCTCTCTTATCAACAAGCTGTTTGTTTCCACCCACAGAACTGTCGCTCACTCAGTGTTTTTTGTTTTTCGCACCATTCTGTGTAAACTCTAGAGACTGCTGTGTGTGAAAACCCCAGGAGATCAGCAGTTTCTGAAATACTCAAACCAGTCCATCTGGCTCAAACCAACACCCATACCACAGTGAAAGTCACACTTTGAGATCCCAATTTTTCCCATTCTGATGTTTGAAGTGAACATTAACTGAAGCTCTTGATTTGCATCTGCATGTTTTGATACATTGTGCTGCTGTCAAGGGATTAGCTGATGAGAAAACTGCATCAAACAGCAGGTGGATGGATGGGTGTTCCTAATAAAGTGGCCGCTTAGTGTGTATATATAACAGAATAAGATGAGATGAAGCCACTGTCCAGCTTTGTGCAACAGTAAATGGGATCTAATTACAGATAAGAAGAACTGTTTGTTTGCCCATCGATTTAATTACAAAGCCATTGATGCATTATGTTTTGCTCACACAAGATGCTAGCAGATTTTAACTTCTTGCTGAGACATATTCAGCTCATATCTGGCATCCTTTGATATGATATAAGCATGTACATGTACATTTATGAATGTGTGTTTGTTTATGATAGGAATGAGCAGTTTGTAAAATGCAAGCCTGAATTTGTTTAGTTAGCGTTGCTTGCTAGTAGAAGTCGAGTCAACTAGTTATGGTAACATCAGCAGATTAGCTCAGCTATGAGCTCCTTAGTTGGTGGTGAATAACAGCTATATTTCTGAACATTGAATGAAAGAGTTTTAAGATGTTTTTAGCCCTACATGCTCCTCAGACAACAGTTTTTCTTAACCAAGTCACAAACAAAACAAAGCAAAAGTATTCACTCTGATTCATATGAATAGCTGTGAACATGCCCCTGGATGCTCTCAGACAATTGTGATCTGTACCTGAGTGCAATTGTTGTGTTTGCACGTGCCTAAAGAACTGCACCAAGGAGGAGACTTAAGATATGAAAGCACCCATAGATGAGGGCACAGATTATTAATTGTAGAACACTATTGAGCAAACTGAGGGCATGAAAAAAAGCCTCGATTTCAGTCAAGAAGTGGCCTGGAATTAAAGATGGGACCTGCAGCCATATGTTCCATCCTGTCATGGCCTCTGTCCTGGCCGAGGTCTCATCTGTCGAGGCTCAGGATGAATAATGAGACATGTGCAGTGCATAAATGTAGCAGCCCAGACCCTGAAGGCCTGTGTGGTGTTGGGTAATTGTTCTGGGCCTCGACGGGTTTCTGGATAAACACGTGCCCACTGGTGTTCCGAGGACTTTTTTGTGCTTGGAAATTTATGATCTAGCAGCATGTGTGGGCTTTACACTCTCCTGCAGCATTGTGTGATTTATTAGATGACTTGCTTTTCACATGGAATGGCGAGGTAACAAATGAGAAAGGGTAAAATGGCTTTTGTATTCAAGCTGTTTTTAGAGGCTACTTTTAAGAAGAACTAAAAACACCTCGATACCACTGCACCTTGAGTTATGGTCTGGAATTTATGATAGGAGTCAGGAGACGTGTCAAAATATGATAATTTAATCAGCTAAAAAGTGAAATAATTCTCCTGAGTGGAGTGATATATTCGTTGGATTCATATTCGTACGTGCTGAAAATGGCTTCTGAAAGATTTCTCAGAAACAAATCAAAGGTAGTGAATTGAGAAGACATCCTAGACATTTGGAGAGAGGTAAATTATTCCAGTGATCACGTGCCCTCAATATAGCCCCAAATTGCCACTTTTTAAATATAAAAATCAGAAGACTCCTTTAACAACCATTTTTTTCAAGCCAATAAAACATTCCTTGGTTCACAGATCCCTGGATATTCATCCATCCATCCATTATCCATAACCACTTATACTATGCAGGGTCGTGGGCAAGCTGGAGCCTATCCCAGCTGACTATGGGCGAGAGTGACGTCAACTCCATTGCAACCTCACAAGTCGGCATGCTTTTCCCTGCGCGCTCGGTGGAGCTGCGGCGGCTGGCGGGGAGCTGCTCCCCCCGGGGCGCGTCAGCCGGAAGAAAAAGTAGCTGCTGCACCACCGTGAAGTGCTTGTATATGAATTCTAGGAGTGTCGCTAGAAAACGGAGTGAGTTCCAAGCACTTTATATTCTGTGTTGAGTCATGGCTGAATCCAAATTATCTAAATTGCGAATTACTTCCCACTTCCGCGGAATATACCATTCACAGATGGGGCAGAGAAAGTCGAAGAGGCGGAGGCGTGTTTCTGGCGGTTAAAAACAGTATCCTGAGTATACGTAGACGTGATCTAGAAACGGACGCTGAAATTTTAGCTTGCGAACTCCGTCCGAACTCACGGCGTAAAATCCTGGCCGTCACTTATTACCGACCGCAAGACACTGACCGAGAGTATCTAAAACAACTCAAGAAAACTTTGCATTTGGCATCTAAAGCCAAATACGACCAGGTTATAGTGATTGGCGATTTTAATCTATCTGAGATCGATTGGAAGACAGGAACTGCCAAGACCGGCGAATGCTTGCCAAACTATCTTTGCAAGATCGTTAAGGATAATTACTTATGGCAGCTGGTTGATTTTCCAACAAGAGGGAAGAACATTCTCGATTTAATTTTGACTAATATACCATCCAAATTCCTGCACATTCATGGGTTTGAGGATATTATTTCCACCGACCACAAGCTGATCAGTTTTGAACTGGATCTTAGAGTCCGAAAGAAAACTAAAACCAAGCGCGTGGTGTACAACTTCAAGCGTGCCGACTGGGCGGGTCTGAAAGAATCACTTAAAACCATCCCGTGGGATATGTGTTTCTCCCAGAGTGATGACGTGGATTCATCACTTGCAAATTGGAGTGACTTATTTCTCGCTGCCGTTAATGAGCACATTCCTAAATCAAAACCAAGGAATGTGCAAGATTACCCGTGGATTGATCACGATTTGCGTTCTTTGCTTAAAAAGAAAGACGCGATGAGAAGAAAAGCAAATAAGACCGGGTTGGCGGTTGCTGAGGAAAAATATAATGAGCTCCGACGCGCAGCGAAACAAATGCTGGCCCAAAAAAGAAAACAGTACGCTGAAAAACTAAAGACCTCGATATCGGATAACCCGAAGCGCTTCTGGTCTTATGTAAAATCATGCACTGCCGACAAGCCTTCACCGAATTTTTTCCATGATGGCCGCGCTTTTATAACAGATACTCGGGACATGGCTAACTTGCTGAATAGATATTTTCACTCAATCTTCAGCCCTGCTTCCGGTGTGGGAATGGCTAGTTCCCAGTTCACCAACCAAGAGCCTTCAGTGGGCCTGACCTCCATCCAGCTCACAGTTCCCGAAGTACTGGATGTCTTGCTCAACCTAGACACTAACAAAGCTTGCGGACCGGATGAAATTCCTGGGATTATTCTAAAGAACACGGCACCTGAAATATCACCTTCACTGTGCCGGCTGTTTAACCTGTCGCTTTCCAGGGGATCCGTTTCTGCGTTATGGAAGGAGGCGAACATCACTCCTGTTTTCAAAAAGGATGACCCCACCCTCGTAGAAAACTACAGCCCCATTTCCCTGCTCTGTATTGTATCAAAAGTCCTTGAGCGCTGCGTCTACAATCACTGCTTCAGCTACATTTCACCCTTCATCTACCATCTACAACACGGATTCCTTAAGGGAAAGTCTACTGTAACGCAACTTGTTGAAGTCTATCATGACATTGTGAACAGGTTAGCAGTAGGGGATAACATTGATGTTATTCATCTAGATCTCTCAAGGGCTTTTGATAAGGTCCCTCACCATCTGCTCTTGTTCAAACTACAGCGGTATGGGATTGCAGGTCCTTTGTTGAAATGGTTTGAGTCCTACCTGGGCGGAAGACGACAACGCGTTGTCCTTGAGGGTGTTACCTCCTCTTGGCTGCCGGTGACATCAGGGGTCCCACAGGGATCTATCCTCGGGCCCCTGCTGTTTTTGATTTACGCAAACGACATGCCAAACTACGTGCAGCATGGTTCGGATATTGCCCTTTATGCTGATGATTCCAAGCTCTACCGCTCTATAGAGTCTGCAAGTTCGTCTCTCTCCCTGCAGGGTGACCTTGACTCACTGTATAATTGGAGTATAGAGCACGGTATGGAGTTCAGCGCATCTAAGTGTAGGGTTATGCATATGTCCAAGAAGCGTTCGACAAAGCGTCCACCGCACTGTTACCAGCTGTGTGGCCACACTTTGGATGCAGCAGCGCAAGTAACAGACCTCGGAGTCACTGTAACAAACGATCTGTCCTGGGGTCCACGTATAGAGCTTATGTGTGCAAAAGCTAACAGGATGCTTGGGCTGGTGAGGCGGGTCTGTCACGACATCTATGACCAAAGTACAAGGAAATTGCTTTATTGCACCTTAGTTAGGCCTCGCCTGGAGTACGCCTCAAGCATATGGTCACCTTCAACTGCTAAGCACAAGGCTCTTTTAGAGAACATTCAGCGCCGCGCCACAAAGTTTATCCTGAACTACCCCCCTGATGTGTCGTATACCGATCGCCTTAAGTCGCTCAGTCTTCTCCCTTTAGAGTATCGCTGAGAAATCAGTGACGCTGTCTTGCTTTACAAAATCAAAAACGGTACTGTTAGTGATAGTTTAGCTAGTTTGCTCGTTCCAACTACATCTAGATATTGCACCAGAAACTTCCATCCAGCTGATCTCCGCTTCTTCTTCAATCACAAGCAAAACTACTATCGGAACTCTTACTTTCCAAGAACTGTTAAATTATGGAACAGCCTTCCATCTGCTATAAAATTCTTCCCCACACCAATCTCCTTCAAAAGACAAATATCTGTTCACTTCTTTGAGAAACTCGCTTTGTACCATCCTCCGTAACGTATGATATATATATTTTTTTTTTTCCCTCCCCCTTTTTTTTTTTTTACTATCCTAAATGTGTCATAAGTCTTTATATTTTTGTAATCTGTGGGGGTTGAATGTCAATTGGGGCTTACGCCCTGTTTTCTTCTCCTGTCACGTTTGTATCTTTTTTTTTTCTTTTTCCCTATTTTTGCTATACACATGTATATATTTATTTTTTTTGTTGTAATTTATATTTTATGTGTAATCTATATTTTATGTGACAAATAAATTAAACTAAACTAAACTAAGAGAGGCGGGGTACACGCTGCACAAGTCGCCAGATCATTCCAGGGCCGACACATAGAGACAAACAACCATTCACACTCTCATTCACACCTACAATCAATTTAGAGTCACCAATTAACCTAACCTGCATGTCTTTGGACTGTGGGGGAAACCAGAGCACTGGGCTTGAACCCAGAACCTTCTTGCTATGAGGGGGCAGTGCTAACCATGACACCACTATGCCATCCCCTGGATATTCATGGACTCCAAATTAAGAACCACTTTGGGAAGCTAAAAAAGTCTTAACTTACCAAAGAAACCTTGAGGAACCCTAGTTTTGATAGTCGTATCTTGCTCATTTGAAAGACACAATGCTATAGAGATACTCTTTGTAACTTGGCTTTCTTTTTTGGTCTGGTATCAAGTTTTCACACAGCTCCAAACTTGGTAATCCACTGCCTCAGTTTTGGGGTTCTACTATTTCAAGGGTGGGAGAAACTGAAGAACTTTAAAAACTCTACATTTAAGAGTGTGACAATGAATAATGGTTGTAATCATACTGACAAACTACACTCAGAAAAAAGGAGCTTCAAGGGTTGTTTAGATTTAGTGAAGTTTCCTTCCAGGAAAGGTTCTTCATGTCAACATGTCTGATACAGAATCAGTTTGTTGTAGGAGTCTACAGACCCTTGACTTGGTACAATCCCAGAGAAATATTTACCAGTCATTGTCCACACTTTTGTTGTATTCAGTATTCTTAAGAATTTAATAATAATTTATTTTTTTATTCCGGACTCATCAATTGTTCATTTGCTTCCCTGGTACTTCTTTTCTACCTGTTCCAGCTTTTGACCTGTCAGAGTGCAGACACTTATGGATGTAAATGCAGAGGAGAGCGGGGAAGCAGACTGTCGATGAAGCCACAACGACAGACAAGAAGCGAGGTCAGGAAACAAGCGAGGGTCAGTCGATCAGCAAACAACGTAGAGAAGACGAGACAAAGGGCGTAAACGAAGGAAGGCTAGCAAAGGTCAGAAAACCAAGAGGCAGATAGAAAAATGCAAGGCTTGGTATGAGCTGGGTGAATACAGAACGATACTTCGTGTTGGAGTGGAGTGTGAGTGTGGTTTAAGTAGGAGAAGGGCTAATTGAGGAAATGAGTGTCCACTGTAGTTAATATTTGAGAGACAGAGGGCGCTGTGAGTCTTGGGGATTGTAGTCTTGAATGTCCATGTTTGTAGTTCAAGTGTTGACAGCAGGTTTACTGACACGACCAAACATCTTCCAGTTACTGCACCTTTTTCTTCTTTAGACCTCTGAAAACTGTCTTCTTGGAAGTACCTTGACAACATTTCTTAAGTTCCCACACAGCCAATTTTCACACACTCTCCTGTCCCATGCTCAATATCTCTGACATTATGGCCACTGAACAAACTGAGAGACACATAATTACATAATGAATTCCAGAAACTTTTTATTCTCCTGGTTATTACTATATTCAACTTGTCATAAATGTCTGATTAAATGAAGAACACTGAAAGGACTCAGTTTGCAAGGAAGGAGCTGAGGCTGAGGCTCTGGATAGGGCAATAAATCAGCACTTAATGTACGGCTTCTTGATTTAATGGAATCTCAAACTGAAATAGATGAAGCCTTCGGAAGATGTTACAGGTATCAGATGGAAAATCAGCCATGTGACAGTTTCTAGTAATGAAAACACTGTGATTGTGAAAATTTCAGTCATGATGGAAGTGTACTTTTTGGGTGGGAGTTGGGTTGGGTTGGGTTGGGTTGGATTCTCGAAAAAAAAGAAAATGTTTGGATTTTATTATGATCATGGTCCTCATGATAGAGTGTATTTGTATAAAACTGTACTTATCATGGATCCTTGATGGTCAATGAACCCCACTTTAAATACCTAGAACCCTTAGCTATTCACTGAACCTATGGGGAACGCTTTTCCTCTAAATGTGGACATACATCACAGATCCTTGGTGGTCCAAAGATCCCACTCTGAGAAACCTTTTTGGAAGCTAGAACCCTTAACTTTCCAAACAAGCCCCGATGAACCCATCTTTTTTTCCTAAGATTACCCATTACAGGTTCTTGATGGTCAATGGACCCCACTTTGAGAACTTCTTTAAAAAGCTAGAAAATTTACCTCTCCAAAGAACCCTTGAGGAACCATTTTCCCACTATCTGTCCATTATTTCCATCAGTAATCCATGCAATCTATGGCCTTTTGAGGAAACCCTGATAACCCTGCTTTGGGGCCAAACTTCACACCTCCAGTCGTAAAAAAAGTGTTTTCAAAGTTCTTCAAAGGTTCTGTAGATTGTTTAGTGAACTTTGCCATTCTAAGAATGATCAATTTTAAACTTGTCTGACAGGAAAAGACTCTGTAACAGGATTCTACACAGAACTTTAAGGTTCAACCAAAGGGTTGCACAACTCCTAGCAAGGTTGTTCTAGGATCTTCAAAGGTTCTATAGATATGGTAGTAAACTTTGCCTTCCTAATAAGGTTCTAATTGCAGTCCTGTCTAATTGGAAAACAAAGTACAGAGACCCTTTAAGGGTTCCACCATATAGTGGAACACATCTACACTGAAATGAAAAGAAAAGAAATGAACTTACCTTCTTAAAGTGGTTCTACATAAAGCGGAGCCTTGTCTAATAGAGAAAGATTTGTTGTAGGGTTCTACACAGAATCTTTAAGGGTTACACCAAAGGAACAAACTGCACTTTACATAGTATACTGAACTTTACCTTCCTAAAAAGGTTTTTCTTCGTAGCCTGTCTAATGGGGGAAAGAATGCTGTTTCCCCTAAACACAACAGATAATGGAGCCCATTATGGTTCTGGATTTTATCTTTCATACAAAAGAATGTAGGTGTAGAAATGAACATAATCAAGTGTTTTATAGATGATGCATGAACACAGAGACTGAGACAGTCAGTTAAACCTCAGAGCACGATTTAGAATGGAGTGAGAAAGCAAGAGAGGAAACTGCTCAGAGGTGACTGAGTGGAGGAGAGTGTGCTCGGTCTGTGTGCTGGAGGGTTGAGGCTCCCCACCCAGCTGGAGGCTGTTCTTCCTCCGGGGATTGTGTATTCAGTGTTAGAAGTGGAAATAAACATGCGTTGGTGTGTCTGTTGTTTCTGTCTTCTTCTCAAGCAAGCAGCGTTTTTATCCTCCCCTGCTTGGATTCCCCTCTGGGAATGAATCAGGAGATGAGTGGCATCCAGCTGTGTCCGGTTCTGACATGGTGTGCTGTTGTGGTTACTGTCTGTATTGCTGAAGTGCTGATGCTTAAACTGCAGCAGATTTATAGTGTATTTAAAGGGAAAATTCACCCCGAAATATGTTTGTGTGCTAATTTGTGCTTGGTTGGTGTTATATTTTCATTTTGAGAAGCGAACAGTTCTCTGCAGCTCTGATGTCACAGGGGGACATTTATTTTTATTTTTATTTTATTGCTAGCATACCCACAGTGATGTCTAATAGGAGAATAAACATTTCCATGATCTCAAACATAAGAGATGTTGGACAGTTTTCACTGTTTACTCCTAAAAAAATAGCCTGAGCAGTTTCCATCAATATTTTCCAGCAGTGTCATATTAATGAGAAATCCAGGATAGAATTAATAGAGACATTGGTGCAAAGGCAGGACTCAAAATCTCAGAATGCATTGCAGCTATATGATGCCAAATTATGGCAGAGACTTGGCTTGGTCCCACCTCTGGATGCATGGTTTCTCCTTATGAGGATTGGTAGACCTCTTTAAAAGGGTGGAACCTTGTAACCAACTGCCAATCATCCATCCATCTATCTATCTATCCATTATCTGTAGCTACTTATCCTGTTCTACAGGGTCGCAGGAAAGCTGGAGCCTATCCCAGCTGACTATGGGCGAGAGGTGGGGTACATCCCGAACAAGTCACCAGGTCATCGCAAGGCTGACACATAGACACAAACAACCATTCACACTCACATTCACAACTACGTTCAATTGAGAGCCACCAATTAGCCTAACCTGCATGCCTTTGGATTGTAGGGGAAACCAGAGCACCCGGTGGAAACCCACACAGACACAGGGAGAGGATGCCAACTCCACACAGAAAGGCCCTTGCCAGCCACTGGGCTTGAATCCAGGACCTTCTTGCTGTGAGGCGACAGTGCTAACCACTACACCACCGTGCTGCCCAACTGCCAATCAGTGAAATGGTAATGAACATGACTGGCATCTCAAAAGTAAGCATGTGCAGCACTATTGCCTGGTTGGGGTCCATGTGGACCCTACTGATCCACATGTCATATTAATTGGAGTGTAGCTTTACACTGGATGCCCTTCCTGCCACAACCCTCCCATTTCTGGGCTTGGGAGACAACCATTCACACACACCTATGGGCAATTTAGAGTAGCCAATTAGACTAACTGCATGTCATTGGACTGTGGGGGAAACCAAAGTACCCAGAGGAAACCCACTCAGACATGGGCAGAACATGCAAACTCCACAAAGAAAGGCCCCCCTTGGCCACTGGGCATGAACTCAGAACCGTCTTGCTGTGAGGTGACAGTGCTAACTACACTACACCACCATGCTGCCCCCACATTGCAAACATGAGCATATCCACACCAACTGGAATCGCTTGGAGCCTGCTGTAGATGCAACTTGTAAATATTTCAAATGAACTACAACCCCGATTCCAAAAAAGTTGGGACACAGTACAAATTGTAAATAAAAACGGAATGCAATGATGTGGAAGTTTCAAAATTCCATATTTTATTCAGAATATAACATAGATGACATATCAAATGTTTAAACTGAGAAAATGTATCATTTAAAGAGAAAAATTAGGTGATTTTAAATTTCATGACAACAACACATCTCAAAAAGTTGGGACAAGGCCATGTTTACCACTGTGAGACATCCCTTTTTCTCTTTACAACAGTCTGTAAACGTCTGGGGACTGAGGAGACAAGTTGCTCAAGTTTAGGGATAGGAATGTTAACCCATTCTTGTCTAATGTAGGATTCTAGTTGCTCAACTGTCTTGGGTCTTTTTTGTCATATCTTCCATTTTATGATGCGCCAAATGTTTTCTATGGGTGAAAGATCTGGACTGCAGGCTGGCCAGTTCAGTACCCGGACCCTTATTATATGCAGCCATGATGCTGTAATTGATGCAGTATGTGGTTTGGCATTGTCATGTTGGAAAATGCAAGGTATTCCCTGAAAGAGACGTCATTTGGATGGGAGCATATGTTGCTCTAGAACCTGGATATACCTTTCAGCATTGATGGTGTCTTTCCAGATGTGTAAGCTGCCCATGCCACATGCACTAATGCAACCCCATACCATCAGAGATGCAGGCTTCTGAACTGAGCACTGATAACAACTTGGGTCGTCCTTCTCCTCTTTAGTCCCAATGACATGGCGTCCCTGATTTCCATAAAGAACCTCAAATTTTGATTCGTCTGACCACAGAACAGTTTTCCACTTTGCCTCAGTCCATTTTAAATGAGCCTTGGCCCAGAGAAGACGTCTGCGCTTCTGGATCATGTTTAGATATGGCTTCTTCTTTGAACTATAGAGTTTTAGCTGGCAACAGCGGATGGCACGGTGAATTGTGTTCACAGATAATGTTCTCTGGAAATATTCCTGAGCCCATTTTGTGACTTCCAATATAGAAGCATGCCTGTATGCGATGCAGTGCTGTCTAAGGGCCTGAAGATCACAGGCACCCAGTATGGTTTTCCGGCCTTGACCCTTATGCACAGAGATTCTTCCAGATTCTCTGAATCTTTTGATGATATTATGCACTGTAGATGATAATATGTTCAAACTCTTTGCAATTTTACACTGTCGAACTCCTTTCTGATATTGCTCCACTATTTGTCGGCGCAGAATTAGGGGGATTGGTGATCCTCTTCCCATCTTTACTCCTGAGAGCCACTGTCACTCCAAGATGCACTTTTTATACCCAGTCATGTTAATGACCTATTGCCAATTGACCTAATGAGTTGCAATTTGGTCCTCCAGCTGTTCCTTTTTTGTACCTTTAACTTTTCCAGCCTCTTATTGCCCCGTCCCAACTTTTTTGAGATGTGTTGCTGTCATGAAATTTCAAATAAGCCAATATTTGGCATGAAATTTCAAAATGTCTCACTTTCGACATTTGATATGTTGTCCATGTTCTATTGTGAATACAATATCAGTTTTTGAAATTTGTAAATTTTGCATTCCGTTTTTATTTACAATTTGTACTTTGTCCCAACTTTTTTGGAATCGGGGTTGTATATGGATAAAGTTTTGTTTGTTATTTGCTTTCATTTCTGAAATACCGTATTTTCTGGACTATAAGCTGCTACTTTTTTCCTAGGTTTTGAACCATGCGGCTTATACAAAGGTGCGGCTATTCTGTGGATTTTTCTTCCACTGCTAGGGGCGCTCTTCTTCTTCTTCTTGGATTTTTATGGCAGTTGGCAACTTAATGTATGAGGTGCATTACCGCCACCTGCTGGACTGGGGTATGGTTCAAGAGCCTATTCTACAACTAACCTGGGTGACTAAAAAAAAAAAAAAGAGAGAGCTAGGGGCGCTCTAACCGGAAGTAGAATCAAAAATAAGATAGACGAAAAATCAATGCAAAGAAGAATTAGCAGATCGAACACGCATGACAAATTACTAACTGGTAATTATTTTCAAATCCAGCGAAGATGATTAAAGTAACTTGTGGTTTCAAACACAGGAGAAATGAAGGTAAATAAATACCGGTTATTTTCTCTTGGTTCTGTTCCGTTTTAATCAGCAAAGTTGCTGCCGTGTTAAAAGGCACTGTTCGGAAAGAATCTGTTCAGGTACATACATGTACATTTACAGTACAAAATCGTTCTGTACATGCAGTAAATATCTAATTTTTCAACATAGATATCTGCGGCTTATAGCCCGGTGCGGCTTGTATATCTTTTTTTTAAATTTTTTTTAAAAATAGAGCGGATGCGGCTTATATACAGGTGCGCTCTATAGTCCAGAATATACGGTATATTGTTTTACGTCTAGCTAGCTAGCTATTACTTCATTCTTTAGCTTGCCACTTAGCTATGTTTTAGCAGCTCATACTTTTGATGCTCATACTTCTGAGGAGAGAATGAAAATTAATCAATAAGGTAGACCAACACCTGAAATTATAATTCAGAAATCAGGAAGGAAAGACAGTCTTTTTATCACTCTTAGTACAGAAAAATATTTCACCTCTTCACCTGTTCTGTGTTACTCCTTGTTTTCTTACTATGTTCACCTGTTCTGTGTTACTCCTTGTTTTCTTACTGTGCTCACCTGTTCTGTGCTACTCCTTGTTTTCTTACTGTGTTTACCTGTTCTGTGTTACTCCTTGTTTTCTTACTGTATTCACCTGTTCTGTGCTAATCCTTGTTTTCTTACTGTGTTTACCTGTTCTGTGTTACTCCTTGATTGGTTTGTCTATGTATACGCTAAATACACTGTCAGAAACAGGGGTACAGTAGGAATCCATTTCTGTTCCCCAAGGTACACTCAACACTAATGTACCCCCTCGGGTTCATTACTAGACCTCAAGGTAACTATGTGTACCTTTCTGGGCCAAAAAAGTACATATATGTTCCCAAGCAGTATCTAAAGGGTACAAATAAATACCTTAGAGCAGGGGTCTTCAATCCTATCCACAAAGGGCCAGTGTGGCTGCAGGCTTTCATTACAGCCAAATTGGAGGCTCACTTGATTGTTGATTGGAGATGAGGGTGAAATGATTAAACAAGTGAAATCAGGTGTAGCTCCTGCTTGGTTGGAATGAAAGCCTGCAGCCACACTGGCCCTTTGTGGATAGGATTGAAGACCCCTGCCTTAGAGGGTACTGCTTCAGTGACAAGCTATTTTACCCCTAAAGGTACAATAATGTACTTTATTTTCTGAGAGTGTAGAAAAGAAACACAGTGTCATACTCTGCCCCAGACATCCACTCCAGAGCTTGCGTATCTCCCGCGTCAATGCTGATCTGGATCCGGGATGGGAATTCCATCCTGTTTGCTTCCCCGTTCAGTGAGCACTCACCTGAATTCACTTCCTGGTTTTCACTGCTGCCTTTTTAAGTGACGTTCTCATAAACAGACTTTGCCAGAACGTCTCGTTTGTTTACTCTAGCTGTTTCTGTGCCTCTTATGCTTTTCATGGTTTTTCTCTCTAGTATTTTTTCTTGTTCATGGTTTTTTTGCACTAGCCTTTTTCTTGCCCTTGCCTGCCTTGTTTTTTGTCAAGTTTTTGTCTCCTTTTTACCTGGATTATTCTTGCTATTGTTTCATCATCTAGTTTGTTTACCTTTTTGCCATGCCCTTTCCCTGGATTAAACCCACCTTATTTTTTGGATTATTGTCTGTGTATGTGTTCTGCTTCTGGATCCAAATTTCACCACACCTCCAGCACCCATAACAGTGCGTTCTGGCCAACATGGATCCAGTGGAACTCGCCCATCTGAGAACGGCTGTCCAGCAACAAGGGATTCTCCTCGGGACCCACCAACAAGACCTACAACAAATTATTCAGAACCTTGCCACTCACTCAACCTCCTCACCACGCAGATGCAGCACTATCAAGCCATGCCTACCCCTGCCCAGCCGTCTCCTACTTCAGCTCCTGCCACTGCCTCTCTCCTTGAGCCAAGACTCCCAGCGCCTCAGCCCTAAGATGGAGAACCAGGTACTTGCAGATTGTTTTTGTCTCAATGCTCATTGATCCTAGAACTGCAACCTCTGGCCTTCCCCACAGAACACTCTCAGGTAGCATATACCATCACACTTCTCACTGGCAAGGCCAGGGAGTGGGGACAGAGCCGGCCCGTGGCATAGGCAATATAGGCAAATGCTAAGGGTGCTGCGTCCATCCAGGGGCGCAGAAATGGGTGGAGAAAAATTATGACTTCCACTATTCTGAAAATGAGTCAGCATTATAATGTCTTAGCCTAATTTAATTGTACAGCAAAGCATGTAGTCAGGGTGCGATTTGTCAAAAAAAAAGCAGGGTGGGGTGGGGTGGTGGTTGTTAATCATGAAACAATAAGCGCTCAACAGTGGTTCGCCCTGTCTATAGTGTGTCTTCGGGCGCGCAAGTGCGCATCCGCGGCTATTCTCTGTTTTGGCCATGTAATCATAGCCAGCGATTGCTATAGGTGACCTAGGCAATTGCCTAGAGCGCAAAGTGTGCCCGGGGCGCCAAGGGTGACCAAAACCCCACCAAAAAGGAGGGATGGAGTTATTGAATGGAGATGTTACCAAGTGCATCAGTGGTGTACAGTGTTTTCAACCACTGTGCTGCCGAACTCTAGTACCGCGGAACACTAGTGTGCCGTGAGAGATCACCAAGTGTACCGTGGAAAATTATAGAATGACTGTATATTGTAAATATTGGCAACAGCGTTTTAGTTTCAGTCAACATTTTCTATTGGTGATGTGCCTTGAGATTTTTTTCATTGAAAAAAGTGCGCCCTGGCTCAAAAAGGTTGAAAAACAAGTGTAACCTACGCAGTAGTGGTCGGTGATTTCCTTATGCCTACTAAAAATGCACAATGATAGGTTATAAGGGGGGCAGGGGGAGTGGTGTTCATCGGGGAATGAGAATGGCTATCCACTGCAAAAAGTAGCCCAGACTACAAGTGCTTAAATGAAGAAATCCAAACTCTCAGGTGCGCAAGGGCGCAAATGAAGGCTACAGGAAGAAACAAATAGAGCCAAGTATAGAGGTAAGTCTGATCTAATCTCTCATATCAACCATTATAGTGGCAAATTAATATTTTAGATGCCTGAATCAATGTCTGCCTAGCTAACTAGATGCAAACAGCAATAGACTTCAATAACAAAGTACCCATAATAGCACTTTTGTTTGAAAATACAGCCCATTGATGTCCTAACAGGGTGCTTAAGTTTGCACAATTTAGAATTGTAGAATTTTTTATTCATTTAATTTGTTAATTCTTCAGAGATGACTTAACTTTTAATAGCAAAAAAGAAACTAAAAATAATTTCTTGTTTATTGCCCATGCACTACACTTTGAACAGGGTGCGGAAGAGTTTTTGCCCATTATATGGAGATATGTATTGAATTTGTGTGGTCATTTTACTTTGTGACACTTTATGTTAATAATGATAACAATAATAACAATAATGAAAAAGATAAAAATGACTTCTTGTTTATTGTCCATGCACCGTACATTGTTTAATAGTAATAGAATAGAGTGATTAGATTAAAGTGTTATTTAGATGTTATTAGAGGGTTTTTTTTCTTGGGGGGGGGGCGCCAAAACTCAATCTCGCCTAGGGCAGCCAAAGACCTAGAGAGTGGGGAACAGTGGTCTGGGACGCCGATGCACCATTTTGCTCCAATTTCAAAGATTTCTCCAAGGAGATGAGGCGAACTTTTGACTGCTTTCTGTCTGGCTGGGAGGCGGCTAGAGAACTCATGGAGCTGCAGTAGGGGTCCCGGTCTACCTCGGACTACGCCATCGAGTTCCGGATGTTGGCGGCATTGTGAGGTTGGAACGAGAGTGCCCAGGTCGACGCGTTCCTGCACAGCTTGTCCGACACCATTAAGGATGAATTGGTATTGCAGGAACTGCTGTCAGACCTCTCCAGCCTCATGGACCTCGCCAACTCTATCGACGCCCAGATCCAGCAACAGAGGAGAGAAAAGACCCACCCCAGCTTCACCTCCTCTCCACCTCCCACCTCGTCCGTCAAACCCATGCAGGTAGACCAGGTTTGGGTGTTAGCGGAGGAACAACAGTGCCGGCGGAGCACAGGGGCCTGCTTCTACTGTGGTTAGCTAGGACACATCTACCGAGCCTGCCCGTTAAAAGGACGAGCCCACCAGTGAATCGAGGGGCCCTGGTGGGCAACACTCGGAACCAGCCCCCTGCTGATTGACCATTACTCCCTGTCATCATCATCCATGACAACCAGCATCACCACCTCCAGGCCCTTGTCAACTCAGGGGTGGACAGGAACCTGATCTACTCTGCCACCATCAAGCATCTGGTAATCCCGTTACTCGCTCTCGACGTTCCTCTCACTGTCCTGACACTCAGTGGCACCGGCTTGACCACCATCACCCACCTTACTGCCCCGCTCACCCTGAGGATTTCCAGTAACCACTCAGAAACCATCCAACTTCACGTCATGAACGACCCCCACGTACCCATCATCCTAGGATTAATGCAGCACAACCCTCACCTAAACTGGGCCGACAACACCATCCTAGGCTGGAGCTAGTCCTGCCTAGCTTCCTGCCTGAACTCCGCTCTGCCTCCCGCCAAACCACCGCAGCCTTCAACCAGCGAGTTTCCTGACCTCTCTCACATGCCTCCAGAATACCTGGACTTAAAACTCATTTTCAGCAAGACCCGAGTAGTGTCCCTCCCTCCTCACAGACCCTATGACTGTGGAATCGACCTCCTGCCCAGGACAGCGCCACCCAAAGGGCGACTCTACTCTCTCCCATCAAAAGGCAAGCCATAGAGAAGTACATCTCCGAATCTTTGGCAGCTGTGATCATCTGCCCTTCCTCCTCCCCAGCAGGAGTGGGATTCTTCTTAATGGAAAAGAAGGACAAGTCGCTCCGCCCCTGCATTGACTATTGAGGTCTCAACGCCATCACGGTCAAGAACCGCTACCCACTACTGCTCATGACCACGGCCTTTGAATTACTCCAGGGAGCCAAGGTATTTACCAAACTGGATCTATGCAATGCCTACCATCTCATCAGAATCGGAGGGGGATGAGTGGAAGACAGCCTTTAACACCACCACTGGTCACTACGAGTACCTTGTGGTCCCTTTCGGCCTGACCAATGCGCCCACAGTCTTCCAGGCACTCGTTAACGACGTCTTAAGAGACTTCCTCAACATCTTCATTTTTGTGTACCTGGATGAGATCCTGATCTTCTCCCACTCCCTGGAGGAACATTGAGGTTACGTCTGGCAGGTCCTCCAGTGCCTGCTAGAAAATAAGCTGTTTGTCAAGGTGGAAAAAAGCAAATTTCACCAAAGCTCTGTTTCGTTTCTGGGGTTCATCATCTCCCCGGCGAGGATTCAGATGGACCCCCTCAAGCTTGAGGCAGTTGCTGACTGGCCCACCCCATCTTCATGATGAGAGCTCCAGCATTTCCTGGAGTTCGTTAATTTCTACAGATGCTTCATCCATGACTTCAGCACAGTGGCCAGACCTCTCACAGCATTGACCTCAATCAAGAGCCCATTTAAGTGGGGGGAGGAAGCAGAGAGAGCCTTCTCCATGCTTAAACATAAATTCACCACAGCACCCATTCTCACCATACCTGATCCGGTCAAACAGTTCATTGTGGAGGTCGACGCTTCCGAGTCAGGGGTCAGGGCTGTTCTTTCCCAGAGGGCCAATGATGACAAGGTCCACCCCTGCTCCTTCTTCTCTCGCCGGCTGTCCCCTACCGAACAAAACTACGACATTGGCGACAGAGAGCTGTTGGCTGTCAAGCTGGCCTTGGAGTGGAGGCACTGACTTGAGGGATCAGATCTCCCCTTCCTTGTCTGGACCGACCAAAAAAATTTAGAATACCTCAAGTCCGCCAAACGTCTCAATTCATGGCAAGCCCGATGGTCTCTCTTCTTCTCCCGATTCCATTTCACTCTCTCCTACTGCCCAGGCTCCAAGAACGGCAAACCCGATGCCCTGTCCAGGATATTCTCTTTCTGCCAGGAGGAGTCTAGAATGCCCAAAACCATCATCCTTCCACGCTGTCTGGTGGGGGCCGCCCTACTTGAGATAGAGACGTTAGTGCAGAAGGCCCTGGAGCAGGACGGTAACTCAAGCAACATACCACGTAACCATCTGTTTGTTCCCCGTTCTGTGCAAACCCAGGTGCTGCAGTGGGGTTATGGCTCCAAGCTGGCTTGTCACCTGGCAACACATCCATTCTCACAGTCATTGACCGTTTCTCCAAGTCAGTCCACTTCATCCCTCTGCCCAAGCTTCCCACAGCTAAAGAAACCGCCGAATTACTCATCCTCCACATTTTCCGCATACACAGACTGCCCATTGACATCGTCTCCGACCGAGGCCCTCAGTTCACTGTGCAGTTCTGGAGGGCCTTCTGCAAACTCATTGAGGCCTCCTGTAGTCTCTCCTCAGGTTTCCATCCCCAAATCAATGGCCAGGTGGAACAGGCGAATCAAGATTTGGAGGTGGCACTCAGGTGCATGGTGTCCAGGGATGCCGGTTCTTGGAGTAAGTATCTATCTTGGGTTGAATACGCTCGCAATACCCTGCCTTCATCTGCCACAGGTCTCTCGCCCTTCCAATGCTCCTTAGGTTACCAACCACCACTCTTCCCCAACCAAGAGGAGGTGGTCACTGTACCCTCAGCCCAGACATTCATACGCCACTGCAGGATGTGGGTGTTGACCCGGAGAAGGCTCCTACACTCCACCCTAGCATCCAAGAGACAGGCTGACAAACACCGCTCTAAGGCACCTACCTACTGGGTGGGGCAGCGAGTCATGCTCTCCACGTGCCATCTGCCCCTCAGAACCGTCTCCCGCAAGCTGGCTCCCAGATACGTGGGACAATTCCTCATCAGTAAGGTAATCAATCCATGTTCCATCAGACTGGCACTACCATTCACCATGCAACGCATTCACCCCACATTCCATGTATCACAACTAAAACCTCTGGTCTCCAGTTCTTTGGTTACGAGGAGAGAAGTTGGGTCCCCAACAGGTTCATCTTGGACCCAACCCCTATCTCTGACTTCCCTGTGCTTCCTAAAGCGCCTGGAGGCGCTTGTTGGGGGGGTACTGTCATGCTCTGCCCCAGACATCCACTCCAGAGCTTGCGTATCTCCCGCGTCAATGCCGATCCGGAGCCGGGACAGGAATTCCATCCTGCCTGCTTCCTTGTTCAGCAAGCGCTCACTTGAATTCACTTCCTGGTTTTCACCACTGCTTTTATAAGCGACGTTCTCAGAAACAGACTTTGCCAGAACGTCTCGTTTGTTTACTCTAGCCATTTCTGTGCCTCTTATGCTTTTCATGGTTTTTCTCTCTAGTGTTTTTTCTTGTTCATGGTTTTTTGCACTAGCCTTTTTCTTGCCCTTGCCTGCCTTGTTTTTTGTCAAGTTTTTGTCTCCTTTTTACCTGGACTATTCTTGCTATTGTTTCATCATCTAGTTTGTTTACCTTTTTGCCACGCCCTTTCCCTGGATTAAACCCACCTTATTTTTTGGATTACTGTCTGTGTATGTGTTCTGCTTCTGGATCCAAATTTCACCACACCTCCAGCACCCATAACACACAGGGTGTTATTATTAAAAACCTTGTTCTCTTTTGTCTAGAAACTTGGCTATAGAGTATTTTTCAATCTAGACTCAACTTACATCAAATAAAATGAATTCAAAACTGCTTTCCTTCCATTTTCATTTAATGAATCCTGAAAGTCAATTTATCTCACAATCAATTGTGAATAAACTCAAATAACTTTCAAAATTTTCTAAACACCACATTTGTGCATACACCATATTCATTCTGCTCACTTGCAGGTGAAATTGCACAGGTTTGTCTTTGCTATGTACTGGGCACAAGGCCAAGTCCCTGCATGGGAATGGTACAGTGGGAAGGAAATGATCCTGCTAGGCGCTAGAGCAATTAGATAGATGAATGACCATGGGTTTTAATTAGAGCACTGGGTGCACATTCCACTTCATTATTCAATGAAACCAAGCTAATTCCACAGGCCAAGGGTGGGACGAGCCAAGGCGCTCAATCAGCAGTCGGCCTCAGAGACTGAGCCAGAGCGACTCAGGGGAAGAAGAGCGAGACGCAGTGCTAGCCTGGAGGCAAACGAAGACCAAGTTTTGAAAAGAGGAAAGGGCCAAAGGACGCACACCAACTGCTAAAAGGATGGTGAGGAAGACATCACAGGCATAAAATGTTGTATTTATCAGCATGTAGGGGTCATCAGAAATTTGAACATTAAGATTTCACCGTCAGAGCCAAAGTCCCAGATGGCTCGCTGATGGCAGGCGGTGATGTAAATGCTTGAGCCAGGCTCATTGTGAATTCCCTTTGAGGCTGCCGTCTTTCATTCCAGCTGAGTCATACAGCCTGGACACACGACAAATGCCCTCCGTGAAAAAAAAGTTGCCACTGTTAGAAACTGCAGAAAAAGTTTCTATATTTCTTTGAGTCAAAATCAAATACTGTCCTCATGAATATACAGACCTTTCTATGACTTCCTGTTCTCCATGCCATGCTATTCCTGACCCTACCCCCTTTGAGACTTTGCAAGAACCTGAGGAACCAAGAACACAAATCGAAAGGTCAGGAGAGGTCCTAGAGCTCTGCATACAAACACTAAAAGTGAGGGAGGATATAAAAAAGGCTTACCAAGCCCACAGATTAGACACCAAGATTTCCTTTTGACTGAAGTGTCGAAATCAAGTCCTTCTCTTCAAAAAATAGGCAATGTTCCACTGAGAACTATGAGGACAGCTTTAAAGACTTTATAATTACCCCAGGATTTAAACAGTTACATTCACTGAATATTAACTCTCAGTACATCTACAATAAATTTAATACTGTGTAAACAATTAGGCTAAGAGAAGCATATTAGTGGATAGTATGGCTTTAAATAGTTAATTTAATTACTCATTTAATTACTCATTCAATGAAGACACCAGGACATCATTTATCAACACTGTGGATTATATTTGTTCAAATATTTTATCAGAGAAATGAAGAATCACCAAGCTTCAACCTTAACAGAATTCTCACAATATAATAATCATAAATAATCCTTCTTCTTCTTCTTGTCTTTTACAAGATTGATATTTACTAAAATCGACAAGACTCAACCAATTATAAGTACAAAAGTAAACTATACTTCTCCTGCAATAATTAGGAACAGATTATTTTATTAAACAGTCATGTTAGCTACAGCACCGATAACAGTTTAGCACATAATTTGCTGTGTTTCACTCATCGATGTTCCCTGGAGAAAAATGCCCACAGCAGACTGCTATGTCGTGTCCCCACACTAATGAGCAACAACATGCTTTTATACTTCTCCCCTAACTGGGCTGAACAAGGAAAAGTCCTCCAAGTAATTCTACAACTTTTAAACAAGAAGAACATTGCATTGTGATTCAGCCCATGTTTTCTCATATAATGAGCATTATACATCACACAATTACAACAACTATGTTTTGTTTAATAAAAATTGCCTCATAAAAACTGTAATTTCATTAAGGAGCTTGTTACAGAAATTAGCCGTCTGCTCCCTATAAGCTACAACAGCCATTAATTATTTTTACAGATGTTTTGGTGACTTTGTAATCGCACTCTTGGTGTCTAGATTTAGACTGGAAAAGTGTTTTACTGTTTCTCAGATAATAATTAATAATAATAATAATAATAATAATAATAATAATAATAATACTTTTTAAAAATGTCACTTACATTACATCATCAGATGATGACAAACCATTAGATTAAGGCTCTTAACATCCTTTTGGTTTAATAAGATACAGGTCAAACCTTCAGGGTGAAATCAACAATTGTACTGCGAGGCAAAATGTGCAAAATTTTGCTAGGCAAAATATGCCTGTGTACCATGAAAATAAAAATAGACACTGTATTTGTGAATTTCAAGTCCAAATGGTTATAAAGAAAGAACAAAAGCATGCCAAATGCAGAACCTTAAGGTACACCATATTGCAATAATCTCAATTTCTACTAAAAAAGCAGGTACAAACTTTAAGACTTAAACCAGGAACGTTTCTGCCTTTTGAAGCTTGGACATTAAAATAAATAGGCTAATGGTGCCAAGTACTCCACTCAAGTGTTGCAAAAGGACTGAAATTTTAGGCAACAGCATCTTGTCTAACAAATGAAAATGTAACTGAAAAGAAAGAAAAGCAATAATCATTATGAGATCTCAAAATAATGAGTTATTACGACAAAACAATTCAATAATGTCTTGAAATGATCATTTAAATCAGCATAACTGCATTATATCTTGAATTAACGAGCTAGTCAGTTGCAATAATACAATTATGAAGTGATTAAAGCAACATTAAGATAGTACACCTTGAATTCATAAATTAAGTCCATATTATAAGATAGCATCTTGAAAAAAATAACCAAGTATTCAATAAAAAAAATGAGATATCTTGAAATAATGAGCTTTGAAATAACAGCATACTGGCATTTCAATAAAAATAACCTAAAATCAATGATTACATTTAAAACAATAAAGAGAAAGAGAAAACACCAAGGGGTACACTGACAAAAATGAAAAAAAGGTGAAAAAAGGAACACAATGAAAATGAAAGATAAAATTAAACATATATTTATTACTATCTGCCTAAAATTTGCTAATGAGTAAAAGTAGGCAGGGCTACTGATTATATCTCAGTGTTGTCTGCAAATCTGCACCAATCTCCACTTGTCCGTGAGTAAATCAAGCGAGTCGGGCTTTAGGGCTCATCCTAAAAATAGCATCAGGATAAGGATGAGGAAACAGTGATACGACCGTCTCCCTTCTCTCCCTCTCCATTACTGAAACACGGCTGTCTGCTTTCCCCTGACCTCAGCACACGTCAGAGATCTGAAGCAGTTACTGGCTTTTAAAAGCACTGCATTTCAGCTCTCTGTGGTACAATATGTGGTTGTTTAAAAGGAAAAACAGTCATTTATGGTTTGTACGAGAGGAAGGGTCGCATTAGTTCTGCTGTCATTCGTAGGCAAAACTGTAAAGCATCCTGTTGAAAGAACCACACAAAATGGAAGGTGACCCACTTTTATTACTGTCAGCTAGAAGAGACAAAACCCAGAAGACATCCAGAGACAAAAGACTTTGAGAGAGAACAACAGGCATCGTATATCAGAGTTAATGCCATGAAACTGGTAGATAGTGAGGAATCGACTGTCAGTCTGGTACAGTATGTCCATTTTATCCCTTTCATGTGTATTCTCACCACATGCAGCTATTTTTTTATACACTTATACATTTAGCATTTTTTGTACATAAAAAAGTTGAAGCGTCTTTTAGTTAATAAAAATTAAGAAAAACAAACATTATTATACCATTAAGTGTACAACTGGGGCAGTCCCCTCTATTTGTACCCTTCATCAGAGGTGGGCAGTAATGAAGTATATTTACTTAAGTACTGCACTTAAGTACACTTTTGGAGTATCTGTACTTTACTTGAGTATTATTTTTTTTGGAAACTTATGACTTTAACTTCACTACATTTGAAAGACAAATATCATACTTTTCACTCCACTACATTTCTATCAAGGTTCTTGTTATTCGTTACTATGAAGCAGCTTTGAAAGTGGATGTTTTTTTCTTTTCTTTTCTAAAACGTGATTGTTTTTTTTCACAGGTGACACTGAGACAGCCTATCAGTAATCACTAGAGTCATGTCACGTCCATAGACTGTATAAAATCAAGATCAATGATTTCTCAGCAGCATTATTTGAACACTATCAGTTGATGGCAGAATGGAAGGAGGCGGTTCTTCTGGGGAATACATGCCCCCAGGGCCATACCTCGAACCCATGTTTCAGATTAAAGATTTGTTTCATTTTAAATGTTTGCTTTGTTTGCCTAAAACAAACCCTATCACGGCCTACAAAAAACTCGCCGTCCAACCTATGGAAGCATATTGAGGTAGGTAAATGTTTTATTCCAAGAGAAAGCTTGCAACAAAGTTGTCTGTGCTTTTAGAGCTAGCGATAACATTGCAATAGCTATGCAGTCTCGTTAGTGAAATGACTTTCTATGGATTTGCCCACCAAGTTGCTGTAGCCTTGTCCACGGCTAACATTAACACATAGCTAGTTAACTTGGACACTGTTAGCTAGCATGTAAAAATGGAGTTACGCTAACATGAATAACGTTAACTTATCTGAAATCCTTTCAGAAATATATTTTAGCATAACCTTGCCAAATAAACAAAATGTAGAAATCTTTCTTTTCTAGTAATGTTAGGCTGCTGGGCCATAGAAGGTTCACGCTGCACGCTGCATGCTGCACGCTGCACGCTACACGTTCACGTGAAGAACCGGACCCTGGGCCATTAAACTTCATGCTTGGATGTTCACGTGTTGCGTCTGTTCTACTTTGACCGAGTAATACAACAATAACCAACAATATGGACTCTTCGGATGAGGACGATTGCCTCATTCTGCTTTTACTGAGACAGAGGAAGAGAAAAAGGTACAGAATTTGGAGCCGAGAACACTTCCTTCTGAGAGAAACCCGTGGTGAATTTCACCGAACATTCTATAATCTGCTTGACAATCCCGATGAAGAACTATTTTTCAATTATACCATTCAATTATATTTTTTCTGAAGTTTTCCCCTGAAAGCATAGAGTTATCTCCCTAGACCCGTTCTGATTGGCTGGCGCGGCGGTGACCGCATGCATTGACTGGAATTTCCGTCTTCACGCCTAGAAAAAAGTGTGCATGTTCATTTCATGCTTCACGCGTGAAGTGTGCAGCGTGCAGCGTGCAACGTGAACGCCGTTCTATGGCCCAGAGCAAGTCATGCTACGTTTGTCCACTTTTCTTTACACGCGTGTAGCGTGTAGTGTGCAGCATGCAGCGTGCAGCGTGAACCTTCTATGGCCCAGCAGCCTTAGTGTAACAGTTCGCGTGGGTGGAGCACAAAAAGATGGCAGGCCAGAATTAAGTTCCACAAACTCTATTTTTAGTCTTTTCAGACGTTCTACTCTCTAGTCATGCACACACACGCACGCACACACACACACACACACACACACACACCAGTCATCTGGTTGGGGAGAGAGCTTCCTTCCTCTGCTCTCTCTCTCTTCATATAGGGCGCGGTCACTGGGGAAGACACACAAACACAGATGAACCAACATCAGGTGCAGTGATTCTGCCACTTACCTTCCCTGACTCCGCCCTCCAGTCACAGAATGACGCTTGACCACGCCCCCGCTGCCACATACCCCCACCGCCTGACTCAGGCCAGGCAGCCGTCCGGCCTGCAGCTGACTCCCCCCTCCCCCCCCCCCGAAGGGAGAGGAAGTCCGCCATGACCATCTGCGCCCCCGGCCTGTGGACCACCTTGAAATTAATGGGCTGGAGTGCCAGATACCAATGGGTAATCCACGCATTGGCATCCTTCATGCGGTGGAGCCACTGGAGGGGCGCGTGGTCCGAACAGAGGGTGAAAGAGCGCCCCAGGAGGTAGTAGCGGAGGGCGAGGACTGCCCACTTGATCACCAGGCACTCCTTTTCGATGGTGCTGTAGCGCCCCTCATGCACCGACAGCTTCTTGCTTATGTACAGGACAGGGCGGGCCTCCCCCTCCACCTCCTGGGACAGAACGGCCCCCAGCCCTCTGTCCGACGCGTCCGTCTGCAACGTAAAGGGGAGAGAAAAGTCAGGGGAGTGTAACAGTGGCCCCCCGCACAGTGCAGCCTTCACCTCAGATAAAGCCCACTGGCATTGCTCCGTCCACTGGACCGGATCTGGTGCCCCCTTTTTAGTCAGATCAGTCAGCGGGCTGGTGACATCCGAATAATTAGGTATAAACCTATGATAGTAGCCAGCCAGCCCCAGGAACTGTTTCACCCCCTTTTTGGTCTTGGGCCTCGGGCAGGCCGCAATTGCTGCTGTCTTGTTAATTTGGGGACGCACCTGCCCATTGCCCAAGTGGAAGCCCAGATACCATACTTCCACCCGCCCAATCGCACACTTCTTCGGGTTGGCTGTGAGACCCGCCCGCCTCAGGGACCTAAGGACGGCATTCAGGTGTTGTACGGTAGGTGCCGCGGCCAGTCATTACTATAAATAATGATGTCGTCTAGGTACACAGCTGCATAGGTGGCGTGGGGGTGGAGGACTCTATCCATCAGTCGCTGGAATCTAGCGGGCACCCCAAACAGCCCAAAAAGAAGTGTGACAAACTGGTGTAAGCCGAACGGTGGAAAAGGCCATTTTTTCTCAGGATAATGGAGTCAAGGGTATCTGCCAATAACCCTTTGTCAAATCCAGTGTCGAGTAAAAGCGAGCTGTGCCTAGTCGATTGAGCAACTCATCAATACGAGGCTTTGGGTACGCATCGAATTTAGACACCGCGTTGACTTTTCTATAGTCTACACAGAACCGGACTGACCCGTCGGTCTTGGGTACCAAGACCACCGGGCTGCTCCAGTCACTGTGGGACTCCTCGATGCTGCCCATTTCGAGCATGGCCTCGAGTTCTTCCCGAACCACTTTTTTCTTGTGTTCGGGTAACCTGTAAGGGCGGCTGCGCACTACCACCCCCGGGGGCATCTCAATGTGGTGCTCTATGAGGTCCGTGCGGCCGGGCAGGGGCGAGAACACGTCCGAAAACTCGGTCTGCAACTTGGCGACCTCCGCGAGTTGGGTCGGGGAGAGGTGGTCTCCACAGGTGACCGGAGAGGTACGCGATGCCAATGTTCCCTTTTGAACCTCCAGCCCCAGCTCCACCTTCTCCAGAACCACCGAACCCAATGCCACGGGGACCTCCTCGTTCCAGAGTTTGAGCAGATTGAGGTGGTAAACCTGTAGCGCCCCACTCCTGTCCGTTGGCCTCACCTCGTAGTCGACGTCCCCGACTCGCCATGTGACCTCAAAGGGTCCTTGCCACTTGGCAATTAATTTGGAGCTCAATGTGGGCAACAGTACGAGAACTTTATCTCCCGGTGCGAACTCCCTAAGGCGCATACCCCTGTTGTACAGGCGGGTTTGCCGTTCTTGGGCCTGCCGCAAATTCTCCTAGGTTAGGTGTGTGAATGTGTGGAGTTTTGCGCGCAGGTCCATAACGTATTGAATTTGATTTTTACTTGGTGAAGGTCCCTCCTCCCAATTTTCTCGCAGCACATCTAGAATGCTGCGCGGCTTACACCCATATAACAATTCAAATGGGGAGAACCCCGTGGAGGCTTGGGGAACCTCTCACACTGCAAAGAGCAAGGGTTCGAGCCATTTATCCCAATTACATGTGTCCTCACTTATGAATTTTTTAATTATATTCTTGAGGGTGCGATTGATCCGTTCAACTAAACCGTCCGTTTGTGGGTGATAAACGCTGGTGCGGATCGGTTTAATACCTAATAACCCATACAGTTCGTTCAGTGTACATGTCATAAACGAGGTGCCTTGGTCAGTCAGAATCTCTTTCGGGATTCCAACTCGGGAGATGACGCGGAAGAGCGCTTCCGCAATACTGCGTGCTGAGATATTGCGAAGAGGCACTGCTTCCGGGTATCGTGTTGCATAGTCCACCAGAACTAAAATAAAGCGGTATCCTCGTGTTGACCGATCTAATGGCCCGACGAGATCCATCCCAATTCTTTCAAACGGGGTCTCGATTAATGGAAGAGGGCGCAAAGGCGCTTTTGGAATGGCTGCGGGATTTACTAACTGGCATTCGCAGCATGCCGTACACCACTACAGACATCGCCGCGAATCCCTGGCCAATAGAACCAGGCCATTAGTAGGGCTAGTGTCTTATCCTGCCCTAAGTGTCCAGCCATGGGATTAAAGTGAGCCGCCTGGAATACCAATTCCTGGCAGCTCTTTGGAATCAAAAGCTGCGTGACTTGCTCTTTAGTCTGAGTGTCCTGCATCACTCGGTGTAACCTATCCTTCATAATAGAAAAATAGGGGAAGGACAGGGTGGCATTTGGCTGGAGCGTTTGACCATCAATTACTCTCACTTGGTCAAACGCATGCCGCAGAGACTCGTCTCATGATTGCTCTAATAGGAAATCCCCGAGGGGTTCCCCGAGAGAGGGAGGGGCCTGCTGCTCCTCACTCTGATGCAGAGATGACGTAGACGGCTCTGTGACAGCTGCTCCCACCAAAGCAACACCAGGACCTCCCCCTGCTGAACTACAGCAGGACCCACTCTTCACTAGATGGCTCATTAACTCCCCGAATCCTGGCCAATCAGTCCCCAAAATTATTGAGTGGGTGAGGCGAGGATTAACCGCCGCCTTTACTCTAAATTTTTCCCCTTGAAAAAGAATGTGGACCGACACTAAAGGGTAGCTGTGAACATCCCCGTGCACACACAACACCTTCACCCCCTGTGCTCCCCCCAATGCCTCGTCTTGCACCAGGCTTTGGTGAATTGAGGTCTGATTACAGCCAGAGTCCACCAAAGCCTGATATGTATCCCCTTGGATACTCACCGGTATGCGATATGCTCCAGCCTGATCGGGGGCGGCTCCTGGCATGTCGGGGAACCGAACCACTGCGCCCACTTCCATTGCTGAGCACTGATGTTGGAGGTGGCCCTGCTCCCCGCAGCGCCAGCAAACCGGCCCGGGCTTCCTCTCTGCACCGGCGCTCTGGGGCTCACTCACCTGAGGGGGGGGGGGAGAGACAGACAAAGAAGGGAAAAACGGGAGGGCACCGCGGGTGCGATGGGCCGGGTGGGGTGGGGCTGACCCCCACCTCTGTGGTGGGGGAACAGGGCGAGGATGAGACACAGGAGGAGAGGGGGGGAGAGAGAGAGAAAAGAGGGAAGAAGAGGATGTCCACTGTCCTGCCATCGGAACAGCCGCCAAATGGTCCTCCGCCACCTCGATAGCCTGATCCAGCAACGCCGAGTGGTGGCACTGGACCCACCCCGTGGTTCCCTCTGGTAGGCGGGTGATGAACTGCTCCAGTACCACCTGATCGATGATCCCCTCTGCGTCGCGGTTGTCGGCCCTCAACCACCACCAGCAGGCGTCCCGGAGCTGCTGGCCAAACGTGAATGGCCGGCTGACTTCCTCCAGATGCAGAGCGCGGAAGCGCTGACGCTGTTGTTCAGGGGTGCGCCCCACCCACTGGAGGACGGCCCGGTGAAGGTCCGCGTAGACCAGCCGGCGGTCGGCAGGGAACTGTAGTGCGGCCAGCTGTGCCTCACCTGTTAGCAGGGGGAGGAGGCGCGCCGCACTCTGTTCCACTGGCCAGCCCGAGGCTTCTGCTGCCTGCTCAAAGAGCATGAGGAAGGCCTCAGGGTCGTCATGCAGGCCAATCTTAGTGAGGGTGAGGGGAGAAGGGCCCGCGGCGGTGGAGGTGGTGGACCCCACTGACACGAGGAGGTGCCGGAACGCCTTTCGGTCTTCCTGCTGTGCCAACACCAGGGCCTCGAACCAGTGCTCCTGCTCCTTTCAGAGGGTGACTAGCACCTGGTGCTGGCTCTGCTGGGCCATGGCGAGGGTGTGGACCAGGTCCGCGAAGGGGGAGGACTCCATGGGGCTGTTCTTTTTCCTGTGCTCGACTCCCGGGTTTCGGCACCACTGTAACAGTTCGCGTGGGTGGAGCACAGAAAGACGGCAGGCCAGAATTAAGTTCCACAAACTCTTTATTTTTAGTCTTTTCAGACATTCTACTCTCTAGTCATGCACGTGCGCGCACTCACACACACACACCAGTCGTCTGGTTGGGGAGAGAGCTTCCTTCCTCTGCTCTCTCTCTCTTCATATAGGGCACAGTCACTGGGGAAGACACACAAACACAGATTAACTAACATCAGGTGCAGTGATTCTGCCACTTACCTTCCCTGCCTCCACCCTCCGGTCACAGACCGATGCTTGACCACGCCCCCGCTGCCACAGTTAGCTACCCAATATGATTTTGAGTTTGAAAAGAATTTGCTAGTATGTCAGGTGGAGCTTCAGCGCTATAGGTTCTACAAGTTAGTCAGTAAATCCAGTAGGTTGCTTCAGAGGCATTAGGTTTTGTAAGCATTGTGGTAATAATACAACAATGCATTGACACAAAATGTACTTTTAATACTTAAGTATTTTTAAAAGCAAGTACTTCAGTACTTTAACTTAAGTAAAAATTTGACTGTACAACTTTCACTTGTGTTGGAGTAACATTTGACCAGTGGGATCTGTACTTTGACTTAAGTAATGAAATTGGGTACTTTGTCCACCTCTGCTCTTTATACACCCTTTATACACTGATTTGCAACATATATGTTCCTTTTTGCCCCTAAAAACATACACAGAGTTACCTTGTGGTCCAACAATGAACCCTACAGGGTACATTAGTGAAGATTGTACCTTGAGGGACAGAAACGGACTCCTACTGTACCCCTATTTCTGACAGTGTAGTGTCAGGAACTAAGCGACTTTGACAAGGGCCAAATTGTGATGGCTAGATGACTGGGTCTGAACATTTCCAAAACAACAGGTCTTCTTGGGTGTTCCTGATATGCAATTGATAGTACCTACCAAAAGTGGTCCTAGGAAGGACAACCAGTAAACCGGAGACAGGGTCATAGGCGCCCAAGGTTCACTGATTTGCATGGGGAGTGAAGGCACATCTGGTCCAATCCAACAGAAGATCTACTGAAGGACAAATTGCTCAAAAAGTTAATGCTGGATGTGATAGAAAGGCGCCAGAACACATCAGAGCTTGATCCCTGTCCACCACTGAAAGAACCTACAGTGGGCACATGATAACTTTCTGGAGTTGGGGTGGTGAGACTTATTTCAAGGGTGGTGTCTACCACCATGTGCCACCCATATGACCAGAGACGAGCAGTAGAACACACCCTAGTGTGAGTGTACAAAGATAATCTTGTCCATATAATCACTGACAGTGTTTTCTTGCTTTCTTGCGCTTCCAGAGAAGCAACATTTAAAAAAAAAATCTCCATGCTCCATCTGTGGGCCAGCAAGACATTTCTGATGGCTATAATAAATAAATAAATAAATAAAAATCTTTTAATTTCCTCCCTTATCAGCATGTTGCTTGTATTTCATGTTGCCTTGGCTCAGGCTTTGGGTTCTGCCTGTACCTCAGCCAGTGTCACTAACTGGATGACCTTGAGGCAACAATGCCCTGACAGCAGAGCCTGACTGATTCTTGCCCAGGAGGAAGAGAGAGCGAGATGGGGGGAATGAAGATGAAGAACGGGGCGAGTGATGACTTTTCAGGGAGATCAGTGATATTCTGTTAAACTGATAATGCTGCTAGTGTGCTGTTGGAGCAGCTCCTGACCTGAGCTCAAATAGAGATAGGGTTTATCAGTGAGAGAGAGAGAAAGAATGACCAGGCAGGACAAGATGCTGGTCGATATGTAAGATGTGTGATTCAACCGCACAGACACTTTTATCCACCATTTTGTTCATTCATTGATATCAGCAAAGAAATAAAACATACCCACCACTATTTTACAAGATAAATGTAATATTTCACACATTTTAATATATAAATAAGAACTAAAACATGCAAACAAAGGGCGGCACGGTGGTGTAGTGGTTAGCGCTATCGCCTCACAGCAAGAAGGTCCTGGGTTCGAGCCCCGGGGCCGGCGAGGGCCTTTCTGTGTGGAGTTTGCATGTTCTCCCCGTGTCCGCATGGGTTTCCTCCGGGTGCTCCGGTTTCCCCCACAGTCCAAAGACATGCAGGTTAGCTTAACTGGTGACTCTAAATTGACCGTAGGTGTGAATGTGAGTGTGAATGGTTGTCTGTGTCTATGTGTCAGCCCTGTGATGACCTGGCGACTTGTCCAGGGTGTACCCCGCCTTTCGCCCATAGTCAGCTGGGATAGGCTCCAGCTTGCCTGCGACCCTGTAGAAGGATAAAGCGGCTAGAGATGATGAGATGAGATGAGATGAGACATGCAAACAAATCACTGATGTCCTGAAGTGCTTTACTGCTCTTATACCACAGTGATTTTTGAACGATCACAGATCTTAACAAAAAATGCTGCATCTTACACCTTATGCATCTTATCACTAACATCTTTAAAAAAAATCATTCATAGCTACATTATAGCTACAGTCGTTCCATCACCAGTCTCTCTCTCTCCCTCTCTCTCTCTCAGTTAATATGACAACCTGTAGATGTCAGAAAACTTTCTCAAGAGACTCCTTCCATAAATAGTAAATTAACAAATGTTTCCTTCTGGAAAACTGTACCATAGCAATAATAGCATGCTCTTAAATCATAATAAGTTTATGTAAAGCATCCATTGTACAAGTCCCTGTGAATGAGCTGTTACTATAGAAACGATAACGTATGAATAGAAACATGTGATTTGATTGTACGTTAATGACACTCAATACAATCTGTGAGACCGGGATATAATAAATAGATAGAATAGGGCATACTTTCTTTGTGTTTTGTTTGGTTTCTTGTTGACTGTATATTTAATTGGGTTTGTGAAATTGAAATTGTGCACTCAGTGAACAACAACAACGACGATGAACAAATATATTTTCAAGTTGGTTGAACTCGTGATATAATGGAACTACACTCACTGACCACTTTATTAGGAACACCCATACATCCACCTGCTGTTTGATGCATTTCTCTAATCAGCCAATCCCTTGTGGCATGGGTGTTGGTTTGAGCCAGATGGACTGGTTTGAGTATTTCAGAAACTGCTGATCTCCTGGGGTTTTCACACACAACAGTCTCTAGAGTTTATACAGAATGGTTTGAAAAACAAAAAACACTGAGTGAGCGACAGTTCTGGTAGGAAACAAATGCCTTGTTGATAAGAGAGGTCAGAGGAAAATGGCCAGATTGTTTTCAGCTGCCAGGGAGGATATAGTAACTCGTATAATCACTCTTTACAACCATGGTGAGAAGAAAAGCATCTCAGCATGCAACAGCAGAAGAACACACTAGGTTCCACTCCTGCAGCCAAGAACAGGGGTCTTAGAATCAACAGCAAGTTCCTATTAAAGTGGCCGGTGAGTGGATATTTGTGTATGTGTCATGCACTTATACAGTAAATTAGTGTTGCTTTTTAGTATGAAATTAGAGATAAGTAGAGTGAAGTACAAAGAAATTATGACAGCTTCTCCGGTACTTGCCAAAGTATCATTTTTCCATGATCTGGTGTACATGTGCATATCCACATCCCTTAGTGTGTTCGACTGTATTATCTCCTGCACTCTTTCTCCTCTCTCCAACACTGCATAAATAATACTCATGACCTTCCTCCAGAACACTCTAATTTATACTCCACCTCTCCATCACAGTCCTGTCTGAGACCTGAGCTAATTCACAATCTGGTATTATCACTTCTGTTCCTGCTAGCTGACGCTCATTCAGCTCTCAGACACCCACACTGTGAGCTGAGATATTTATATGAGCAGAGAAACATGTAGGATCGAGGATAAAACAGAGACATGGCCTTGAGGACAAAACTACAGATTTAACACCAGGTGAAGAGAGGAGGCGAAAAGGAAATCTAGATGATTTTTAAGAATTCGTAGCATTCTCTTTACATCATATTAATGTGTGTGGGAAATGGAGTTGCTCAGATAATGAACTGTTTTCTGGTTATAGTTTGAAAGTGGAAACTAAATCATCAGAAACTCTGACTCATCCCGGACCACATTTGAACCAGAACCATGTTTAAGCAGGTTCGTAGTTAACAATGCGCCTCGAGTTCCTTCTCAGTTTGACAGACCAAGTTTCAGAGCAGTGAAATGCCGGAGTAGTGGTGACAGTCCAAACACGTCCTCCAGGAAATATGGTTTCCATGGCAGAGAGACGAGAAGGACGAGTTCTCTTTAGGAGATGTTCTCCGGCCTGAGCGCGCTGTCTGACATTCTGCCTGATGGAGAAAGGAAATGATCTCATTATACACTGGTCCAATGAGGAGCATCATATCAGCTTTCATTTTTCAATTCCATTTTATTTGTTTGGTTGTTTATTTATTTATTGATCTATTAACAGTCATAAAGCTGCTTTAGTCAAGTCAAGTCAAGTTTATTGTCAAATATGCTATACATGCTCGACATACAGCACAGATGAAATTTCAGTCCTCTCTGACCCACGGTGCAAACAGGCAATGCAATAAATAAAAATAGAATAACTGAAATAAACAATATAAACACTCTAGATAAGAAATAGACATAGACTAAACACTCACAGGTATATATATAAGGGCTGTCAAACGATTAAAAAGATTAATCGCGATTAATCTCAGAATTTCATATAGTTAATCGCGATTAATCGCATTTTTTAAAATCTATGTAAATGAATAAGGCTTTTAAAGTGAAATGTTACAATTAAAATGGTGAACACATTTTATGCTAAAAGTACTTGTTAAAAACTGCCAGGACAAGAGAAAATGGTAAGGGAGTTTATTCACTCACATACTAGGCAGTACTGAACATACAAAACACAAAATTGGATTTTGTGATGGATTAGGGAGCTGTAGTCTCAAATATAAAACATGTAGTCACATACTACTGTGTCTCAGTTCAGACGTGTGACAAAAGAAAATAAAAATGAAATAAAACTTCAATTGTGCTGGAGTTGTATTCAGTCACAGCCTATAGGACTTCACAGTACTGTGCAAACAAAAATAAATTGCAGTTGGACTTCAATAAAGACATTTAGTGTCATATCACAGTGCTACAGCATACTGAAATCTCACTTTGCAAAAGTATAAGTGCATACCAAAACCAACTCAATCACCATAGACATATAAACATAGACGCCGCATTGAGCTGGGTGGCCCGTTGCTGGGATACGTCAGAGTGTCCGCCATATTGGATGTGGCAAATCTTCCCCATAAACCAATGCAAGGAAATGGACTGAACTTCATAAAGCCCCTTTCTACAATAATATTTAACTCGATGCCTTTTATTCACCCATTAACACACACACGTATATATTTGGGAAACAAACAGGCATCAAAACAACATATATAACTTTTAATGTGATGGTTATAAACATACATGTCAACCTTTGGTCAATCAAACCTGTATAACCAACTTCCAAAATCCGTATTTCCCTTATAAAATCCGTATAAGATGCAAATTAAAATAATTTACCTAAAATTTGAATGATAATTAACAATGATATATCCCAGTTACTTTTTATTCAATATTAATAACAATAAATCTTCAGAATGAATACAAAGCTCCAATGTTTGACAAAAACACAAAGTGTTATCAGCGTAGTTACGAAGGAAATACTTCGTTGTTTGGAGACAGGTTTCACCGAGCGGCTATTATGCGCGAGACTTCATATTAGCCACAAAGTCAGGAAAATCTGTTCGTAAAATTACGTTAGAATGACCAAATACAATGAAAAGTATTTTTCCAGTCTCACCTGTGAAAGGTAATCCCATGTGATCTCGTTTGGACGGTAAACCTGTTGGTACAGTTAAACGCAGCACATGAATGAGGCATCTTTATTCTCGGCTACTGTCTAGACGCTAAACCAGAGACGGTTGAAGAATCTTCACTTTGCCACATCCAATATGGCGGCAAGGATGATGTATGATTCTACGCAGAAGGCGGCATCTATGTTTATATGTCTATGCTCAATCACACTCTACTTTTGAAATGAAACTTCCCGTTTAACAGACCTTTCTCCATCACTCACACTTACTCTTATTGAAGCAGCGCGCGACAAGCCTCAACAGGAACTACGGGTGACTCGCAGGGCCAAATTAGAATTTGCATTAACAGCACTATTTTTTTTAATTGCGATAAATTTATATATATATATATATATATATATATATATATACACACATACATACACATACATATAAATTGGAGCAAAAGGACATAAAATAAATAGTCAAGGGCACTTAACTTACAGAGTCTAGGTATAGAATTTAACAGAGGAAGAGCAAAATGACCATTGATATGAGAAGTTTTAATGAACTTAGTGTAGCAGTTCTTAGGGAGGGGTGGAGCACAGAGGACGGCAGGACAGAGATCAGGTTCAACAAATAGTTTTATTGCTACACTTTTCAGTGAACACAATATGGTTGACACAGACAGACGCGCACACACACATCAGGTGTCTGGTTCAGGAGAGATCTCCTCTGCTCTCGCTCTCCCTCCCTAAATAGGGCGCAGTCACTGGGAAGACACACAAACACAGGTTAATTGCTCTCAGGTGTAGTGATTCTGCCACTCACCTTCCCTGACTCCGCCCTCCTGTCACAGACCGGCGCTTGACCACGCCCCCGCTGCCACATACCCCACCGCCCGACTCAGGCCGGGCAGCTGTCCGGTCCGCAGCCGACTCCCCCCCCCTTGACGGGAGAGGAAGTCCGCCACGACCATCTGCGCCCCCGGCCTGTGGACCACCTTGAAATTAAAGGGTTGGAGTGCCAGATACCAACGGGTGATCCGTGCGTTGGCATCTTTCATGCGGTGGAGCCACTGGAGGGGCGCGTGGTCCGAACAGAGGGTGAAAGGGCGCCCCAGCAGGTAATAACGGAGGGAGAGGATCGCCCACTTGATCGCCAGACACTCCTTTTCAATGGTGCTGTAGTGCCCCTCATGCACTGACAGCTTCCTACTGATGTAGAGGATGGGGCAGTCCTCCCCCTCCACCTCCTGGGACAAAACTGCCCCCAGCCCTCTGTCCGACGCATCGGTCTATAACACAAAAGGGAGAGAAAAGTCAGGGGAGTGTAAAAGTGGCCCCCCACACAGTGCAGCCTTTACCTCTGAAAAAGCCCGCTGGCATTGCTCCGTCCACTGGACCGGATCTGGTGCCCCATTTTTAGTGAGATCAGTCAGCGGGCTGGTGACGTGGTAATTAGGGATAAACCTATGGTAATAGCCAGCCAGCCCCAGGAACTGTCTCACCCCCTTTTTGGTCTTGGGCCTCGGGCAGGCCGCAATCGCTGCCGTCTTATTAATTTGGGGACGCACCTGCCCATTGCCCAAGTGGAAGCCCAGATACCGTACTTCCACCCGCCCAATCGCACACTTCTTTGGGTTGGCTGTGAGCCCCGCTCGCCTCAGCGACCTAAGGACGGCCCTCAGATGTTCAAGGTGCCTCAGCCAGTCATTACTATAGATGATTATATCATCTAGATACGTGGCCGCATAGGTGGCGTGGGGGTGGAGGACCCTATCCATCAGCCGCTGAAACGTCGCGGGTGCCCCAAACAGCCCAAACGGAAGTGTGATGAATTGGTGTAAACCAAATGGTGTGGAAAAGGCCGTTTTTTCTCAGGATAGTGGAGTCAAGGGGATCTGCCAATATCCCTTCGTCAAATCCAGTGTCGAATAAAAGCAAGCCGTGCCTAGTCGATCGAGCAACTCATCAATACGAGGCATTGGGTACGCATCGAACTTAGACACCGCGTTGACTTTTCTTTAGTCCACACAGAACCGGACCGACCCGTCGGCCTTGGGTACCAAGACCACCGGGCTGCTCCAGTCACTGTGGGACTCCTCGATGATGCCCATTTCGAGAATGGTCTGAAGTTCTTCCCGAACCACCTTTTTTTGTGTTCAGGTAGCCTGTAAGGGCGGCTACGCACTACCACCCCTGGGGGCGTCTCTATGTGGTGCTCTATGAGGTTAGTGCGACCGGACAGGGGCGAGAACACATCCGAAAACTCGGTCTACAACTGGGTGACCTCCGTGAGTTGGGTCGGGGAGAGGTGGTCTCCACAGGGGACTGGAGAGGTACGTGATGCCAATGTCCCTTTTTGAACCTCCGGCCCCAGCTCCGCCTTCTCCGCAACCACCGACACCAACGCCATGGGGACCTCCTCGTTCCAGAGTTTAAGCAGATTGAGGTGGTAAATCTGTAGTGCCCCACCCCTGTCTGTTCGCCTCACCTCATAGTCGACGTCCCCGACTCGCCGTGTGACCTCAAAGGGTCCTTGCCACTTGGCGATCAATTTGGAGCTCGACGTGGGCAACAGTACGAGTACCTTATCTCCCGGTGTGAACTCTCTAAGGCACATACCCTTGCTGTACAGGCGGGCTTGCAGTTCCTGGGCCTGCCGCAAATTCTCCTGAGTTAGGTGGGTGAGCGTGTGGAGTTTTGCACGCAGGTCCATAACGTACTGAATTTCGTTCTTGCTTTGTGAAGGTCTCTCCTCCCAATTTTCCTGCAGCATGTCCAGGATGCCGCGCGGCTTACGCCCATATAATAATTCGAATGGGGAGAACCCTGTGGAGGCTTGTGGAACCTCTCGCACTGAGAACAACAAGGGTTCGAGCCACTTATCCCAATTACGTGCGTCCTCACTTACGAATTTTTTAATAATATTTTTTAGGGTGCGGTTGAACCGTTCCACTAAACCGTCCGTTTGTGGGTGATACACGCTGGTGCGGATCGGCTTAATCCCCAATAACCCATACAGTTCGCGCAGTGTTCGTGACATAAACGTAGTGCCTTGATCAGTCAGAATCTCTTTCGGGATTCCAACTCGGGAGATGACGCGGAAGAGCGCCTCTGCAATACTGCGTGCTGAGATATTGCGCAGAGGCACTGCTTCCGGGTATCGCGTTGCATAGTCTACCAGAACTAATATAAAGCGGTACCCTCATGCTGACCGATCTAATGGCCCGACGAGATCCATCCCAATTCTCTCAAATGGGGTCTTGATTAATGGAAGAGGGTGCAAAGGCGCTTTTGGAATGGCTGCTGGATTTACTAACTGGCATTCGCGGCATGCCGTACACCACCTACGGACATCGCCGCGAATCCCCGGCCAATAGAATTGGGCCATTATTCGGGCTAGTGTTTTATCCTGCCCCAAGTGTCCAGCCATGGGATTAAAGTGAGCCACCTGGAATACCAATTCCCGGCGGCTCTTTGGAATTAAAAGCTGCATGACTCGCTCTTTAGTTTGAGTGTCCTGCGTCACTCGGTATAACCTATCCTTCATAATCGCGAAGTAGGGGAAGGACGGGGTGGCGTTCGGCTGGAGCGTTTGACCATCGATTACTCTCACTTGGTCAAATGCATGCCACAGAGTCTCGTCTCGCGACTGCTCTAATGGGAAATCCGCGAGGGATTCCCCAAGAGAGAGAGGAGGAGCCGGCGGCTCCTCACTCTGACGCGGAGATGACGTAGACGGCTCTGTGACAGCTGCTCCCGCCAAAGCGACACCGGGACCTCCCCCTGTCAAATGGCAGGAACCACTCTTTACTAGGCGTGTCATTAAACCCCGAAATCTCAGCCAATCAGTCCCCAAATTTAAAGAGTGGGTAAGGCGAGGATTAACCGCCGCCTTCACTATAAATTTTTCCCCTCTGAAAATAATGTGGACCGACACCAAAGGGTAGCAGTGAACATCCCTGTGCACACACAACACCTTCACCCCTTGTGCTCCCCCCAATGCCTCGTTTTGAACCAGGCTTTGGCGAATTGAGGTCTGATTACAACCAGAATCCACCAACGCCTGATATGTAGCCCCTTGGATACTCACCGGTATGCGATACGCTCCGGCCCGATCGAGGGCAGCCTCTGGCGCGTCGGGGATCCGAACCACCGCGCCCACCTCCATCGCCGTGCACTGCTGTTGAAGGTGGCCCGGCTCCCCGCCGCGCCAGCAAACCGGCCCGGGCTTTCCCTCTGCACCGGTGATCTGGGGCTCACTCACCTGAGGTGGGGGAGAGACAGACCCAGAAGGGAGAAACGGGAGGGCACCGCGGGTGCAGCGGGCCAGCTGGGGTGGTGCCGGCCCCCGCCTCTGCGGTGGGGGAATGGGGCGAGGACGGGACACAGGAGGAGGGGGAGAGAGAGAGAAGAGGAGAGAAGAGAAGATGCCATCTGCTGTCCTGCCACTGGGACAGCCGCCAAATGGTCCTCCGCCAGCTCGATTGCCCGATCCAGCGACGCTGGGCGGTGGCACCGGACCCACTCCGCAGTTCCTGCCGGCAAGCGAGCGACGAACTGTTCCAGTACCACCTGGTCGATGATTCCCTTGGCGTCGCGGTTGTCGGCCCTCAGCCACCGCCAGCAGGCGTCCCGGAGCTGCTGGCCAAACGCGAACGGCCGGCCGACTTCCTCCAAGCGCAACGCGCGGAAGCGCTGGCGCTGCTGTTCTGGAGTGCGCCCCATGCGCTGGAGGACGGCCCAGCGGAGGTCCACGTAGGCCAGCCGGCGGTCGGCGGGGAGCTGTAGCACGGCCAGCTGTGCCTCTCCCAATAGCAGGGGGAGGAGGCACGCCGCGCGCTGCTCCATCAGCCACCCCGAGGCTTCGGCGACTTGCTCGAAGAGTGTGATGAACACCTCGGGGTCATCCTGCGGGCCCATCTTGGTGACAGTGAGGGGAGACGGGCCCACGGTCGGAGCGCTGGTGGACCCCGCCGACGTGAGGAGGTGCCGGAATGGCTCCCGATCTTCTTGTTGGGCCAACACCAGGGCCTTGAACCACTCTTCTTGCTCCTTTCGGAGGGTGAGTAGCGCCTGGTGCTGGCGTTGCTGGGCCGTGGTGAGGGCGTGGACCAGTTCGGCGAACGGGGAGGACTCCATGGGGCTGTTAGGCTGCTGTGCTCCAATTCCCGGGTTTCGGCACCACTGTAGCAGTTCTTACGGAGGGGTGGAGCACAGAGGATGGCAGGACAGAGATCAGGTTCAACAAATAGTTTTATTGCTACACTTTTCAGTGAACACAATATGGTTGACACAGACAGACGCGCACACACACATCAGGTGTCTGGTTCGGGAGAGATCTCCTCTGCTCTCGTTCTCCCTCCCTAAATAGGGTGTGGTCACTGGGAAGACACACAAACACAGGTTAATTGCTCTCAGGTGTAGTGATTCTGCCACTCACCTTCCCTGACTCCGCCCTCCTGTGACAGACCGGCGCTTGACCACGCCCCCGCTGCCACACTTAGTTTTAACGTACAGCACTTATTAGCAAGAACGAGAGGACTGACTCGATGTGTGGTAAGAAGCAGAACTCAAGGTCGTAAAAGCTCAGCTTGGTATTTATTTTGAGGAATCCAAAAATTATAGAATTTTTGACAAATTATATTGTGGGGGTCAATTCAATACATAGAGGATTAAACCATATTCAGAAACAATAATATAAGCAAGAGTTGGAAAGAAAATGACTCTCAGAATTACAGATGAGAGAAATATCGCTTGGAATTGCATTGTACAATTGGCAAGACTTCACGAAGAGAAATAAAAATAATAAGGGTTATTCTAGCCACATTCACTGGATATGAGCAATTGTGTGCTCTGATTGGCTACTTCACTACTAGGCTATCAGCTCATATACCGTGAGTAGAGAAAAACAAAATGGTGGAACGTGTTGCTGAACTAACCAAAATAAAAACTCTACTCGAAAACAAAACCCCAAAAATATAAAAAAAACAACAAAATATGGAATGTAAGTATTTGATGATAAGAACATATCTTTTTTTTATTTTTCAAGAATTATTATTATAGCATTTTTCACAAACTGCAACTGCCATTTCGTCGATTTGTTTACATTTTTCATTTTTAAGCATTAAAATTTGTTGAATTTTTTTAGATTGGTTCAAAAGCTCAAAGAAATTTGAAAATTATACAACTGAAATGTCCAAGGAAGAATTAAATGTCTAAAGCTATTCTATACCTCGGCACAACAACGAGACGGTACTTTCTACAAAAAAAAAAATCCAAAAAAACTCCCAAACCCCCCACTAAAGTCAATTCATGCAGCCATTAATAGGTTTTTAGAAGAGGAAGGAAAAGAAGAAGCCTTTATTTGTCACATGCACACTCAAGCATAGTGAAATTCATCCTCTGCATTTAACCCATCTGAAGCAGTGAACACACACAAGTGAGCAATGAGTACACACACGTACTCAGAGCAGTGGGCAGCTATGCTACAGTGCCCGGGTAGCAGTCAGGGGTTAGATGCCTCACTGAAAAGCACTTCAGCCCAAGGTTGCCCCATGTTAACCTAACCACATGTCTTTGGATTGTGAGGGAAACTGGAGCACCCGGAGGAAACCCACACAGACATGGGGGGAACATGCAAATTCCACACAGAAAGACCCCCATCGGCCAATGGGCTTAAACCCAGAACCTTCTTGCTGTGAGGTGACAGTGCTAACCACTACACCACTGTGCCACCCAAAGAAGTCCACCTAAATGGAAATGATTTTGTCGTACATTTTGTATAAAGTTTTTATTTATTGAATTGCAAAAAATAAAAATAAAAACACTCTGTTTCTCAAAATTACGGAAGAGGATTAGGGCCACTGTGAGAAAAAAAAGTGAGTTCTGACTTTTTTCTCAGAATTCTGACTTTAATCTCAGAATTCTGAGTTTAAAGTCAGAATTCTGAGATTAAAGTCAGAATTCTAAGAAAAAAGTCAGAACTCACTTTTTTTTCTCACAGTGGCCCTAATCCTCTTCTGTATAAAGTCCAGTGAATGTGGATAGAATAAAAAAAAAATATTACATGAAATCGGTGCTAAGTGCCTCGTTGGCTATCAGCTCATGTACAACTTGATTTTGTGGAATAACTGTTAAATATATGGGCAAAGGAAATAAGTGAACATAGAACAGATGAACACAGTGTTCATCAACCAATCACAGGACAGGGGCAGAGACAGGAACAAAACCAAAACATAAACAAAAGCAGATTAAGCACATGAACTTTGCAACAGATGTTCTCAGAAAATCAGCTCGTTGACCTTAATGGTGTTTGGAGCCTATCAACATCTAGTTTTGGGTTGTAATCTTTGCCTGTATTAAAGTATTTGTTTTGTCTTCTTCTTCTTCTTCTTCTTCTTCTTCTTCTTCTTCTTCTTCTTCACAAAAGCACTTATACGATCAAAAAATCCATTTCCTAGACTTCTGCTCAGTTTTACCCAAATGATTTTCCAGCATTTTCCCTTGTCACTTAACTCAAACCCACTGCTTCAGTCCCAGCTTAGAAGTCAAAGTCCCGATAAAGAGATAGTGATCAGTCCTTAGCTCCCGAGCCGTCCGTCTTTCAAACATGCCATGCATCACTCTAAAGTAGCATGCAAAGCTCTGATGACCTTCACTCAGGGCTGCTATAAAACTTCTTACTCTGCCAGGCTGAAATTTATGATGTATTCAAAAAGGACGTAGACAAAACAGCTGGGTTGTTTGTAAGGTGCTTAAATATCTGTAATATGACATGGGTGTCTTTGCGAAGGCATAAACTCTGGCAAGAAGAATGCTTAAAAAGCAATCGGTATGCTATCACTCTACAGTGGAGTCCAAATTAGCTTTATATCGCAAATACGACAAGGACTTTATTTTGTAGGGAATAAAATATGGCCCAATTTATTCAATACATAATACAAACTTAGAAAGTCAAGTCAAGTCAAGTCAAGTTTATTTGTCTAGCACTTTTAACAATAAACATTATCTCAAGGCAGCTTTACAGAATTTGAACAACTTAAAATATGAGCTAATTTTATCCCTAATCTATCCCCAGTGAGCACGCCTGTGGTGACGGTGGCAAGGAAAAACTCCCCCAGATGACACGAGGAAGAAACCTCGAGAGGAACCAGACTCAAAAGGGAGCCTATCCCCATCCGGGCAACAACAGACAACATGACTATAACATTAACAGTCCTAACATAAAGTCAGCTTCATTGATGCTATAAACCCCCCACCGACGGAAACCTGAGAGCAAAACCGTTTACGACACCCGTAGTCCCAAAGTCAGCAAGTCAACTGCAGTCTTAAAGTCAGCAAGTCAACTGCAGTCTTAAAGTCAGCAAGTCAACTGCAGTCCCCAGCCACAAAAGTACCACTGCAAGAGTCCAGAGCATCCTCCAGGCGCGACCCCCAACTGTCCAAATGGGGCTGCCCTCCACAGGAGTGATGCGATGAGACTCCAACCAGACACAGGGCACCAGGATGGATCAGGCAGGTCCGAGGAGCAGAAGAGGTCAGCATCTTGATCCCAGGACTGACATGTAACTCAGAGGGACAGATTTGGGGGGGGGGAGAGAGAGAGAAAACACAGGTTGTTAGGTATGCCCAATGTCACCTGAATAAGTAGGAACAGTATACATATTGCACTGAGTACAAGCAGGGACTCCAGCAACTAACTATGACAGCATAACTAAAAGGGGAGAGCCAGAAGGTAACACAGGCATGAGGGAGCCCCGGGACATAAAGCAGCCAGCCACTACACTGTCAACAAACTCGAGTGAGCAAGCGAGTGGGGACTGACAGCATCCATACATCCCAGTTTACAAAAACACGCTATGTCTGAGGACCCTCCAGATCTACACCTTTACCTCATAAACACCATTAACAAAAGGCTTGACTAAACAGATATGTTTTCAGCCTAGACTTAAACACTGAGACTGCGTCTGATTCCCGAACACTACTTGGAAGGCTGTTCCATAACTGTGGGGCTTTGTAAGAAAAGGCTCTGCCCCCTGATGTAGCCTTCACTATACGAGGTACCAGCAGATAGCCTGCACCTTTTGATCTAAGTAGGCGTGGCAGGTCATAGAGGAGCAGAAGTTCACTCAGGTACTGTGGTGAGAGACCATTCAGTGCTTTAAAGGTCAATAGTAGTACTTTATAATCAATACGAAATTTGATTGGGAGCCAATGCAGTGTGGATAAGACAGGGTGATGTGGTCATATTTTCTAGTTCTAGTAAGGACTCTTGCTGCTGCGTTTTGAACTAACTGGAGCTTGTTTATGCACTTATTGGAACATCCAGACAGTAAGGCATTACAATAATCCAACCTGGAGGTAACGAAAGCATGAACTAGTTTTTCTGCATCATGTAGTAACATTAAATTTCTTATCTTAGCAATATTTCTGAGATGAAAGAAAGCTATCCACGTAATGCTATCAATGTGAGTTTCAAATGAAAGACTGGGGTCAATAATCACTCCAAGGTCTTTTACTGCTGCACGTGAAGAAACAGAAAGGCCATCCAGAGTTACTGTGTAATCAGAAAACTTACTTCTAGCTGCATGTGGTCCTAGTAGAAGTACTTCAGTTTTGTCAGAGTTAAGCAGAAGGAAATTAATAAGCATCCAGTGTCTAATGTCCTTTACACATTCCTCAATTCTATTAAGCTGGTGTCTCTCCTCAGGTTTTGCATAAACATACAACTGTGTGCCATCAGTATAACAGTGGAAACTAATACAATGTTTATGAATAATATCACCCAGAGGTAACATATATAAAGAAAAAAGCAGTGGACCCAAGACAGAACCTTGTGGAACACCAAACATTACCTCAGTATGTCTAGAAAAATCATTTACATCAACATACTGATAGCGATCATTTCAATAAGAGCTGAGCCAGGAGAGGGCCATTCCCTTAACTCCCACAACATTTTCTAGTCTATCTAGAAGAATGGAATGATCAGTGGTATCAAATGCTGCACTAAGATCAAGCAACACAAGCAGTGAGACACAGCCCTGATCAGACGCCAACAGTAGGTCATTTACTACTTTAACCAGAGCTGTCTCTGTGCTATGATGAGGTCTAAATCCTGACTGATACATTTCATGGATGTTATTCCTATGTAAATATAAGCATAACTGCTGTGCCACAGCTTTTTCAAGGATCTTGGAGATAAAGGGAGGGTTTAATATTAGCCAATAATTGGACAGCTGACAGGGATCAAGGTCAGGTTTTTTAATCAGGGGTTTGATAACTGCTAGTTTGAAGGATTTGGGTACATAGCCAATCGTAAGAGAAGAATTTATTATTTTTAGAAGCGGTTCAATTACTTCAGGTATTATCTGTTTGAATAGATGTGTAGGTAAGGGATCTAGTACACAAGTTGAGGCTTTTGATGCCGAGATTAAGGAAAGTAATTCAGTTTCTTTTAGGGGAGTAAAACATTCTAATTGATGATCTGATACAGTCATATTGTTAACTACAGGGTCACTTACATTGTCTGACCTTAAAGGAATACTCCAGAGTGAAATGCTTTTTAGGTCTATTTTCGCATTATTGGGAGTGCATACGTCGAGTTGCTACCACAATCACATCAATCCGATGTGTTTTGAGAAAATTCTTTTTTTGTGATTTCAACCGGAAAGCGCTAACACGGCAGTGCGCGGGGCATGTCTTTTTGCCGATACAAAATGCTAGTTTTAAAACCATTGCAAAGCTCAAAACAACATGACAGTTCTGTGGAAGTGAGTAGAGGGTTCCTACAAACAAAACAAAGTGTCCCGAGCTCTGCAAGTGCATGGACAGAGTGTGTAGAAGAGTAAATACAAAGCCAGTGATCTTACCTGAAGTTAATCTTCCTCAGATGCCATCTTCATGGGACAGTCCGTAAAAGTAAGTGCCAAGTGCAGAGCCCATCCCGCTGGAAATGCACAACATGGGCTGTGCACTCAGCACTCGACTTTTACGGACTGTCCCATGAAGATGGCGTCTGAGGAAGATCAACTTCAGGTAAGGTCACTGGCTTTGTATTTACTCTTCTACCACGGGCGATTGCTCTAAGACAACGAGGGAGGCTCAACCTCCTCTAAAAATGATGAACATCGTGTAGGATGAATTGCGCTAGGCTTATGTTATAGCCGATCTTATAACATTGCTATTTCAGATCCAGAATCATAGAAATATATGTGCTCAACCCACTACAGTGCGAAATCATTCCGTTATAACTTTCCCCAGTGCGCCTAATGTGTGCGTGAGTTTTTCCCCCTCGTGACAGCGCGATGCAGCCCAGCCTCAGTGGATTGGGAGCTATGTGCTTGTCAATCTCAAAATGCAAGACAATTATTGGACAAATACTGCGAAAACGCCCGCCCACGGAGTCTCACGGACTCCCAGCCTCAATGGACTTCAACGGCATTTGGGAGCTATGCGCTTTTCAATCTCAAAATGCAAGAAGGTTATTGGACAAATACTGCGAAAACGCCCGCCCACGGACTCCCAGTCTCACATGGGAGGGACATGGCAGTTTCCGCGAGGAGACTGGTGATTGGTGAAAGCGGCTGGATATTTTCTTTGATTGACAGCTCGTTTCAACTATAGACAGGCAGCGGTACAGTGTTGCCAGATTGGGGGGTTTTAAGTGCATTTTGGCGGGTTTTGAACATATTTTGGGCTGGATAACGTCAGCAGTATCTGGCAACATCAGTTCAGTCCCATGCAGATTCGCAAGTGCTGTGGTGTATTGTAAGAGATCGGCTTACATTTCGATTTCATTCATTACATACGGTTTCTACCAGCTTTTTTAAGTTTGTATATATTTTCATTGTAAATAAAGTGTAAATATAGTGTTGTCCAGTTTGCTATCTAAGTTCCAGAAATTTTGTTTATTTGAGTGACTGAACTTGAACTTGAGGGGGCTAGTCAGCTAGCAAGAAAGCTGTGCACGGATGCCAAGCATTGCTGATTTAATTTTGGCAAAGCCATTTGCCAGTCTTCCTTTCGAGGAAAAAATTAAAATTAAAGAGCAGGATAGACCAACGCCTCAAATTGACTTGGTGAAAAAGGTAGGGAATAATACTCATTCCTTTCAGCTCTCCTGATATGAGAAAGTGAATTGGCTAACAGCAAGTGACCCACATCAACAACAGTAAATAGGCTACTTTAGTAATATGTCATGGATGGACCAAAAATATAGAATCTATTTAAAATGTTTATGCTGAGTATATTATATTGGAATGTATGTTTTTCTGAATATGAATTAAACACAGCTACAATTTGGAAAACATTTTTAAACAAAAACACAGCCGAGGTCAATTTTTAAACAACATGCCACAATTTTAAAATATAAAATGTTAAAATACCCCCCCCCCCAACACCACCATCATGTATATTGGACAGTAGGCTAATGGGCCAAAAGAACCTGTTATTTCACAGTTTGTGACCCTGCCAACAATCAGCCAGATCAGAGGCAAGAGTATGGGCAAAATTTATGTGTTTTTTCTTTTAAAATCTGGAAATATCGTCACCGACCAGCCTCCCCTGTTTGAAAGACTACCAGCCGCCACTGTCTTCTACACACTCTGTCCGTGCACTTGCAGAGCTCAGGACACTTCGTTTTGTTTGTAGGAACCCTCTACTCACTTCCACAAAACTGTCATGTTGTTTTGAGCTTTGCAATGGTTTTAAAACTAGCATTTTGTATCGGCAAAAAGACATGCCCCGCGCACTGCCATGTTAGCGCTTTCCGGTTGAAATCACAAAAAACAAATTTTCTCAAAACACATCCGATTGATGTGATTGTGGTAGCAACTCAACATATGCACTCCCAATAATGCGAAAATAGACCTAAAAAGCATTTCACTCCTGAGTATTCCTTTAAATTAGTAGTCTGAATTTTTTGTCGGATATTCTCAATTTTGTCATTAAAAAAATTCATGAAATCGTTGCTACTACATACTACAGGTGTGCATGTGTCTATAGTGGACTTATTCCTGGTTAATTTTGCTGCAGTATTAAATAGGAATCTAGGATTATTTTTGTTATCTTCTATTAGGGAGGAGAGATATGTTGATCGAGCAGCACTAAGAGCTTTTCTATACTTCAGGAAGCTCTCCTTCCACGCTAATTTGAACACTACCAATTTTGTTTGATGCCATTTACATTCCAATTTTTGAGTGGTCTGTTTTAATGTGCGAGTGTCATCATTATACCAGGGTGCTAATTTTTTGTCTCTGACCATTTTCCTTTTAAGAGGAGCTACATTATCTAAGGTATGGTGGATTGTTGACTCTAAGCATTCAGTTGCCTGATCAAGTTCTGCAGGGGCTGACAGTGACCCAATCAAAGCTGATAACTCTGGGAGATCATTTATAAAGCTCTGTGCAGTAGTTGACATGAATGTACATTTAAGCATGGTGAAGTGCATATATTATTACTCAGACATATTTTGAATGAGATGAGATAATGATCTGAGATAACTTCAGACTGTGGAAATATGACTATATTTTCTACGTTTAACCTGAATGTTAGTATTAGATCGAGGGTGTGACCACAATTATGGGTCAATCCTATGACATTCTGATTAATCCCTACTGAATCTAAAATGGACACAAACGCTGTTTTCAAAGGGTCTTCTGGGTTATCGAAGTGAATATTAAAATCTCTGACAACTAAAGCTTTGTCTAAGGAAATAACCAGATCTGAGATAAAATCTGCAAATTCAGAAAGAAACTCAGAATATGGCCCCGGGGGCCCGTAAATAATAAGTAATAGAATTAACTGGGTAGACTTATTTTTCAAGGCTACCTGTACATACATTATATGAGTATGAAGAACTTCAAATGTATTAAATTTATTACCAGTGTTACGACCCTGGTGTCAGGGGTCGTGTGTGTGTGGTTATGTGTGGGTGTGTTTTCTTTTCTCTCTTTCTCTCTCAGGTGGACGCCCCTTCCTCTTATACGCAGCTGTTCCCACTCACCTCATTAAGGGGCCATGTTTAAAAGTGAGAGGGAGACGCCTTTTGATAGGTGTGTGAGCCAGTGGGCTGTGGCGGTGACAGTTAGGAGAGAGAGAGTTGTGAGCTACGTCTAGCGAGTGTGCGCTGCTCCTTTAAGGGAAAAGGAGCGTGCGTAATCCCGGAACTGTTTGGTTGTGGTTTGTTTATTGTTGTTTTGGTGAGAAAACCTGGCTCTTGTGTTTGTTTTTTCTTTGTTTGGAGACCAGTGCTTTTAGCTGTTTTTCTACTATTTTGTGAATAAAAAACGGTTTCCATTTTTGGCCTTGAGTCCGCTTCCTTGTCCTCTTTTTCCTCCCGGGTTTTTCTGGTTTATCTTTGTTGCTTCCCCCCATCCCCTAGTTGCCGCGGGGAACGTAACAAGTGGGGGCTCGTCCGGGAGCGCTCCATCGAAGGAGAGGGTTTTGGTTGTGGATCACCGGCGTGTGTGTGGTTTTTGACAGTTTCCCTGGTTGAGATAGGTGAGTGTCCAGCTAGGCTGATTTCAGTCTTTCCATCAGGCACTCGTTTATTATTTTGCCTTTTTTGTTTTTGGAGTAATCCTGGGTGGGGATATATTTCCCTGGCGGGGGTAGGCGTTCGGGGCTCCGGCCGCCGAGGGATAGCCTTTAAAGTCGCCTCGAGCCCGGCACGCTCCGAGAAGATTGAGGTAGGTGAAGTGTTGGTTAGGTAGGAACCGGGGGTGAACTGTTAGCCAGTGGGTCTGTGTTGTGTAGTGGGTTAGTTGTTCTCTTGTTTTGTGATTGTAGCGCTACTGTTAGCCATGGCAACATTTGATGTAGCAGCGTTTGCGGTCGGTCCTACGTGGGGTCAATTGGAGGCGTGTAGGAAACGGGACTTATTCGAAATCGCCAGGCATTATGGTGTCTCTGTCCCATTTTCTCTCCGTAAGAGTGACCTGAAGGCTGCGGTTGCGGAGGCTTGAGTGGCTAAGGGGGTGCTTAGCCTGGCGCCCGGGGATTTCACAAGTGGTATTGGGGAGACAAATGTTGCGGTGAGCCGCCCCTCTTCTCTTTTGGAGGAGCTGGCTGAGGTCCAGCCGACTGGGTTGACCCCTCGCTCCAGTGTGCTGGGGGAAAAGAAACCGGTCACTCTGCCGCAATTTGATCCCTTTTCAGTCGAATCCTCCCCTGGTTCGAAGATTGACGCTCGGCTAAAAATTCGCTTCGCTCGCCTCCAGCTGGAGAAGGAGGAGTGTGAGAGGGAATTCCAACTTCGGAGGGAGTTGGAATTGAGGAAACTGGAGGCAGATACTACGATTAAAATGAGGCAGTTGGAATTACAGACAGGGTCGGGGGTGGTGACCAAGTCGCCGCCGTCTCTGACCGGAGGGGGCTTTAATGTGAGTAAAAACATTCCCCTGGTCCCGGTATTCCGTGAGGCTGAGGTTGAAACCTATTTTAGTGCATTCGAGCGAATCGCTGTAGCATTAAGCTGGCCACAGGAGGTGTGGGCAGTTTTGCTACAGTGCAAACTAAGTGGTAAAGCCCAAGAAGCTTGCGCGTCACTCTCAGTTACTGATAGCCTAGAATATGATAAACTTAAAGGCGCTGTCCTGCGGGCATATGAGCTGGTGCCAGAGGCGTACCGCCAATGCTTTAGGGGGCTCAGGAAAAACCATAGCCAAACTTATGCCGACTTTGCCCGGGAAAAGGGTGTGTTGTTTGATAGGTGGTGTGCCGCATGTAAGGTTGGGGATGTAACCTCCTTGCGGGAACTGGTGCTGGTGGAAGAGTTTAAGAACTGTGTTTCTGACCGTATTGTTACATACTTAAATGAGCAAAAGGTGTCAATACTGCAGCAGGCTGCGGTGCTAGCAGATGAATTTTCGTTGACACACAAAACCAACTTCGAGCGGCATGACCCCTTTTCCACTCGCACTTTTTCCCACAAGGCTGTTGACTCACCAGTGGGTCTAGCTCCCCGTCCTGGTCCACCTGTTCAGGGCCCAAGAGGGGGAAAGCCCTGCTTTTATTGCCTCAAGCCGGGCCACTTGGTCGCGGACTGTGAGGCGCTGAAGCGAAGGCAGCAGGGGGCTGCGCCGAAACCACCAAAAGGAGTGGGTCTGATTAAAACGATGGCCTCGTCACCGACCAGTCAGTGTCCTGCCATACCCGAGTCAGACGAGTGTTTTAAACCGTTTATTTCTCGTGGGTTCGTGTCCCTCACAGGTAGAGTGGAGGATCAGCGTCAGGTTACCATCCTCCGTGACACTGGTGGTTCCCAGTCATTTATATTATCTAGCATTTTACCTTTGAATAAAGAGTCTGCCTGTGATGTGAGTGCTGTGGTTAGGGGGATTGGGATGAGTTTTGTGCCTGCGCCTCTCCACCGCGTCCATGTGCGATCACAGTTAGTAACTGTTTTTTTTTCGGTGGCTACTCGTGCCTCTTTCCCTATAGAAGGTGTTGAATTTATTATGGGAAATGATTTGGCAGGTGGGAAAGTTTACCCTTCTCCGGAAGTTGTGAGTGTTCCTATCTCTATTCATGAGCCTGATGTCTTAGCTGAAAAACACCCAGATGTGTTCGGCATCAGTGTCTTGACCAGAGCTCAGGCCCGTAAGCAAGGTAGGGAAGTGAATCTGTCTGACTCTCTGTTTGGTACCACCTTGTTTGAGGACAAGCTGCCCCCTTCTGTTGAGTTGCCAGAGGTAGTGGAGACGGTTACCACTCCTGATGTCACCCTGCCACTAAGTCGGGACGCCCTTATAAAAGCTCAGAAGGCTGACCCCTCTTTGAAAAAGTGTTTTGCTGTTGTTGGTGATGATAATCGTGGAAATAAAATAAAATCGTTGTATTTACTGGATGATGGCTTGTTGGTGCGGAAGTGGGTTCCTCGACTGGGAGGGGTGGATGAGGACTGGGGGTCGGTCCATCAAATAGTGGTTCCGGAGGGTTGTAGGCAGCATGTGTTGTCGTTGGCCCATGAACATCTGTGGTCCGGTCATCTGGGGGTGATTAAAACGTATGATCGGGTCCTAAAACATTTCTTTTGGCCTGGAATGAAAGCGGACGTAGCCCGTTTTTGCCGAACGTGTCACACATGCCAGATGACTGGTAAACCAAATCAAAAGGTTCCTCCAGCCCCGCTGTGTCCCATTCCTGCTGTCGGTGCGCCGTTCGAGCATGTTATTGTAGACTGTGTGGGTCCCCTACCAAAAACTAAATCCGGTAACCAGTTCCTATTGACGGTGATGTGTGTCGCGACTCGTTTTCCTGAAGCTATTCCTCTTCGGAAAATTACTGCATCGGTGGTGAGTAAAGCCCTCCTAAAGTTCTTCACCACTTTTGGCCTTCCACGTATCGTGCAGACAGATCAAGGCACGAATTTTATGTCAAAAGCATTCCGACAGGCCCTGCAGTCCTTGGGGATTTCCCATTCCGTAGGTAGCGCTTACCACCCAGAGTCACAGGGTGCATTGGAACGATGGCACCAAACTCTAAAGTTGATGTTGCAAAAATATTGCTACGAGTCTGGGAAGGATTGGGATGAGGGGCTGCCATTTATGCTCTTTGCTATCTGTGATGCTAAGCAGGAATCACTTGGGTTTAGTCCATCGGAGCTGGTGTTTGGCCACAATATATGTAGCCCTTTAAAAGTGTTGCAAGGGGGGCGTCGTGGCTCAGGTGGTTAAGGCGCCATACCATGAATGCGGGCGACCCGGGTTCGATTCCGGCCCGAGGTCATTTCCCGATCCCTTCCCGTCTCTCTCTCCCGCTCATTTCCTGTCTCTACACTGTCCTATCCAATAAAGGTGCAAAAAGCCCAAAAAAATATCTTTAAAAAAAAAAATAAATAAATAAAAGTGTTGCAAGACCAGTTCATGACCAGTTCCCCTCCTAAAACTAATGTTTTAGATTGTGTCACAGTGTAGAGCTCGACTACATAGCGCCATTTCGCTAGCAAGGGAGGCTCTTTCCGCTTCCCAGGAGGATATGAAGAAGCGGTATGACCGTAAGGCGGTGGTGCGCCAATTCCACCCTGGTGACCAAGTGCTTGTGTTGCTACCGGTGCCTGGTTCTGCTCTCACCGCCCGGTTTCTGGGTCCGTATGTGATAGACAAAAAAGTATCAGACACGGATTATATCATCCGCACCCCTGAACGTAGACGAAAAACACGACTGTGTCATGTAAACATGTTAAAACCTTATTTTCCCAGAGAACCGTCTCAGGTGCGGGGTAGCGCTGAACAGCCGGCTTCCCTGGTGTGTGCTGAGGTATCAGCGGATGACGGACTCAATGTGCCCTCTGGTGGCCAACAGAGTGGTAAACTAGTAAATTCTGAGTTTCTGTCGGACACTGACTCCTGTCTTTCTTACCTCCCAGCCGAACAGCGATATGAAATTCTGAGCTTGTTTCAGTCCTTTTCTACCTTGCTTGGGGATGTCATCTTGTACTAAGGTATTGCAGCATGATATTGATGTGGGGGGGTCTGCTCCTATTAAACAACATGCCTATCGATGCTCAGTAGATAAACGTCAGCTAATGAAGACTGAGGTGGAGTACCTGGTGGAAAATGGGTTAGCTAAACCTAGTCATGGCCCCTGGAGTTCCCTGTGTTTGTTAGTGCCAAAAGCTGATGGAATGCCCCGTTTTTGTACCGATTTTAGGAGGGTAAATGCGGTTACGGTGTCCGATAGTTTCCCTTTGCCCCGTATTGATGACTGCGTGGACAGTATTGGCCCGGCCACTTACATCACAAAATTAGATCTCTTAAAAGGGTACTGACAGGTTCCATTAACACCTCAAGCGTCTGATATTTCGGCTTTTGTGACCCCTGACCACTTCATGCAGTACACAGTCATGGCTTTTGGGTTAAAGAATGCGCCCGCTACTTTCCAGTGCTTAATGCACCAAGTATTGGGTGATGTTCCACAGTGTAATGTATACCTCGATGATGTGGTGGTGTACTCTAGTAAGTGGGTGAGCCACCTGTCCACCTTGAGGACAGTATTTCAGCGGCTGGCGGATGCGAATTTAACTCTTAATCTTGCCAAGTGTGAATTTTGCAAGGCTACCGTCACCTATCTGGGTAAACAGGTGGGGCAGGTCCGACCGGTGGAGGCTAAAATCTCGGCCATGGTAGCCTATCCAGTTCCCACCACCAGGCGTGAGCTGTGCCGTTTTCTGGGCATGACAGGCTATTATCGGTGCTTCTGTAAAAATTTCTCTGTTGTAGTTGCCCCTCTTACTACTCTGTAGCCCGAACATCCCTTTTGTGTGGACCACAGAGTGTCAGCACGCTTTTGAAGCAGCTAAATCTCTCTTGTGTAGTGCCCCTGTACTTGTTGCACCTAATTTTTCTCTTCCCTTCCAGCTGGAAGTCGATGCTAGTGCGTCCGGGGCTGGCACGGTATTGCTCCAGAGTGATGGTACTGGGGTTCCTCACCCAGTGTGTTTCTTCTCTGCAAAATTCAAATCCCATCAGCTGAACTACTCCACCACTGAGAAGGAAACCCTAGCCATGTTACTCGCTTTACAGCACTTCGAGGTCGATGTAGGCTCAAGTACACTCCCAGTGACCGTGTACACTGACCATAATCCCCTTGTGTTTCTGGCCCAGATGTACAACCATAACCAACGGTTGATGCGTTGGTCTTTGTTGGTGCAGGGGTATAACATTGAGATCAAACACAAAAAGGGGATGATAATGTGGTAGCTGATGCACTCTCCCGTGGGTGAGGTAACAAATTGAAAATTGTAAACCGGTACTCCCTACCACTTTTCTAAACAAACTGGGGGTTTGTTTTTTATGGGTGGGGGTGTTACGACCCTGGTGTCAGGGGTCGTGTGTGTGTGGTTATGTGTGGGTGTGTTTTCTTTTCTCTCTCTCAGGTGGATGCCCCTTCCTCTTATACACAGCTGTTCCCACTCACCTCATTAAGGGGCCATGTTTAAAAGTGAGAGGGAGACGCCTTTCGATAGGTGTGTGAGCCGGTGGGCTGTGGCGGTGACAGTTAGGAGAGAGAGAGTTGTGAGCTACGTCTAGCGAGTGTGCGCTGCTCCTTTAAGGGAAAAGGAGCGTGCGTAATCCTGGAACTGTTTGGTTGTGGTTTGTTTATTGTCGTTTTGGTGAGAAAACCTGGCTCTTGTGTTTGTTTTTTCTTTGTTTGGAGACCAGTGCTTTTAGCTGTTTTTCTACTATTTTGTGAATAAACGGTTTCCATTTTTGGCCTTGAGTCCGCTTCCTTGTCCTCTTTTTCCTCCCGGGTTTTTCTGGTTTATCTTTGTTGCTTCCCCCCATCCCCTAGTTGCCGCGGGGAACGTAACAACCAGGTTTTTGTGTTACACCTAGATAATCATTATAAATAACCACAATGCCTCCTCCTCTGCCAGTTATTCGAGGCTGGTGTATATAACTGTATCCAGGAGGACTCGCTTCATTTAATGCTATATATTCATTTGGCTTAATCCATGTTTCAGTTAAACAAAGTACATTAAACTCCTGATCAGTAATGAGTTCATTAACCATTAGCACTTTAGATGTAAGAGATCTAATATTTAATAGCCTCACCTTTAGATCAAAGGTGCTGGCAGCGGCTGAACAGTCAGTATGATCTAATTTTATATTGATTAGGTTACTGGAACAAACTCTCTGAATATTTCTACCTTTTTGTTTAGCTCGGGGAACAGACACAGTCTTGATGTAGTGAACCCTGAGTGACTACTCTGTGCAGCTAGCAGACAGTCGGTTTAGCCTGTTCGTCTGCTCCCTGGCCTTGGCTCTGGATTGTCAGAAATTAACTAGGCCTGTTCTGAGACTATGACCTATGCTGCAGGAAATAAGAGCAGCACCTTCCCGAGTGGGATGGATATCGTCCTGCCCTAACAGGCCAGCAGTGCCCTCAAAATTTGCCCAATTATCTATAAAGCCCACACTATTTTCAGAGCACCACCTGGACAACCAGCAGTTCAGCAACCATAACCTGCTGTGAGCTACATCACCATGCCGCATGAAACTGAAACAATTTTCATATCCAGGCTAAAAATAGATACAATTCATTTGAATAATTGTGTATACTTTATCTGAGAGCTTTTAAGTTGAGCTTTCATTATCTTTTTCTTTGGATTGATTTGGTTTATGTTTAATTTCTTGTTTCTTTAAATTCTTGTATTGCACATTATACTTCCTTTTATTGTACTCATCTTCTCATATACACTGATCATTTGCTGTTTTGTATTAGTTTTAAAACTTATTCTTCATCCAGAGTTCCTTTAATCCAACATCAGTGTTGTGTCTGAAGATCTGGTTGCATTCTCTGTATTAGAAATGGGTGGGGTGGAGGGGAAGGGAGGGGAGACAAACTTCTTGACAGTGGTATAATCTTGCTTAACTATAGAACACAGTGCGAAAGCAGGTCACTGGATCTGTAATGAATCCCACTGCTTTGAAACAAAGTGCAAAATTGTGCAAAACTGTGACTTTGATAACTGTGCGTTCAAACAGGAAGCTGCTTGGGTCAGCCGAATGAATTGCACAGGTAAATTAGTCTTGCTGTGTCTCTGTGACCTTCCACATCATCTTTACTATAAACTCAGAAAGACTTATGCTGTAAACACATGTCTATTTAAGCAAGAGTTTATTATTATTATTATTATTATTATTAATATTATTATCTACAGTGTATATATCAGTTGACCTTTAGTAACCTTAATACAAAAAAATAGAATCACATGACTTCAGCTGATTTCTCTTTAATCAAAAATGAAAAAAAAACAGAAAAATAGAAAAAAAATTAACAGAAATTGTTATTTTGAGAAAGGTTTGTATTATGTGATGATTCAGAAACATAAATATTTCTGTGTGAAATCTATTTCAGTCTCGTTCATGTTTAATTTGTTGCTTTAAATTATCATTTATTTAAATAATGGCATGACATAATCTAAACATGCATTATAATGAAAGTTAGCTAGGTAAATTCAATTTCTGAGGCAAAATCTTCAAAAAAGTAAAAAAAAAACAACAACAATGCATAGTAAAGTGATGTTCTGTAAACAAGTTATTATTATTATTTTTTAAATTTATATATTTAAAAAAAATGTGAATATGTAACAAAACGCACTTCCCTGCCATCTCATTGGACGATGAATTTTCTAGAGCCAATCATTTGGCTGTGCTACTTTACGACATCATAAATCATTTGCGTACAACGAATATGTAAAACACTTTTTATCAGTAGGACTGGTGCTAATAATTTAATCATTTAAATACTTGAATATTCATGCAAGACATTTGGGAGATGCCCACACGCAGGTGGACGGTCATGTGGAACCCCCCCCCCCCCCCCCCCCCCCAATAAATAAATAAATAAATAAATAAAAATTATAGCCAATAAATATAAAACAAACAAATAAAAAGACATAGTAAATATGTTTCATGAATCTGCAGTAATTAAGATCCTGAAAAATAATTAAGAAGAAATTTAACTCTAATAAATGAATCAGGATATTTTAAGACATTTTACCGATGCATGATCTTATCAGGTTTGCGAATAAAATCCAACAAAAACAGTCCTTCTACATGAAACAAACCAATGAATCTATGCTTGATTCATTCATCGTGCTAATTATTGGGATGTGTAGTAATTAATTTGCATAATTTGAAAGAAAATCTCATTTTCTGAGTCAGGAAATAAACAACCAGTTGCCACATTGCCACATGTGAGTTGATATAATATTTAAAGCTGATAATGATGCTGAATGGAGTTTTTTTTTTTTTGTGTGTGTGTGTAAGAAACCTGGCAGGTAGAACAGAGTGTTCTCTCTGTCCAGGCTCGAATCCTTTACAGTCTATTAACAGTGACTCCACAACCCACATACTAAACATTATATTGTGACTCTGGTTTGGTCCAAAGCCACACACACACACACACATACACGCACACACGGAGTGTTTGTGCAATTTTCCTGCCTTCAGCATCAGGAATTTGATAAGACTGCGATATTAAATATGAACACTGGCATATAAGTATATCAGATGACTCACTTTATCGTGTGGCTAAGGTCAACTGACAGAGAGCGAGACGTGACAATGAGCTATGAGACAAGTGGCTATACCTTGCGGGGAAGTGGGAAATGAAGTGTGTGTGTGTGTGTGTGTGTGTGTGTGTGTGTGTGTGTGTGTGTGTGTGTGTGTGTGTGTGGTCCTGAGAGAGCTCCTTCACTGTCTGAATGTCTTACGGACAACAATCTCTACACCACACCGCCTGCTCACTTTGATAAAAGCGACCAAACCATTCCAATCACACACACACACACACACACACCAGTGTTAGATTAACTCCCACAGAGTTCAATTCACTCCTATGAGGGCCGACCTAATTCCATTTAACTTTAGAAGATAACCCAATTCTAGTCATTTTAATAAGTGCGCACACACGCGCGCGCGCACACACACACACACACACACACACAGTACATACGGTACATATGTATACATCTTAAAATGTCCTTTATGTAACATTCGTTAATAATTTTAGTCAAGATTTTCTCTTCTGAGCATGTGCAGATTTTTGTGATGTCATCATATGATGCATGACCCCAAAAATGATGGCTATAGAGACATAAAAACAATTTTCAGTGTCAGATATATAAATGCACAAGATGACTGTACAAGTAGAGACAGGTCACTTCAGGAAACATGAATGAGGCAGAGTGTAACATGTAAGCCCACCTCTCTGTGGAAAAAAAAGAAAGAAAAAGAAAGTCAAACACTTGGTTTATGACAGGATATGGAGGAAAAAAGGACGATAAATGGGACATTATCCCCGTCAAACAAAGTGTCTAAAGTCAAACGTCATGTTTGTGTCCTTGACCAAACTCTCACTGATGTGACGAAGTTGCGGATAGAAACGTTTTTAATAACTGTAGCGCGGATAATGTGTGGGTGGAGCACAGAGGACGGCAGGACAACGTTTGGAGGTAGAGGAAGCGTATTTATTAAATAACTTTTCAGTTTGAAACTACGGCGTAAGCACACACGCACACAGACACACACACGCAGCCTCCAATCCCGGGTCGCGCTCCCTCTGCTCTCTCTCAGCCTCCTTAAATAGGGAGCGGTTTACTGGGAAAACACACACAAAACACAGGTTAATTACCGTCAGGTGAAGCGATTCTGCCACTCACCTTCCCTGGCTCCCCCCTCCTGTCACAGACCGGCGCTTGACCACGCCCCCGCTGCCACATACCCCCACCGCCCGACTCAGGCCGGGCGCCCGTCCGGCCCGCAGCCGACTCCCCCCCCCCCTTAACGGGAGAGGAAGTCCGCCACGACCATCTGCGCCACCAGCCTGTGGACCACCTTGAAGTTGAAGGGTTGGAGTGCCAGATACCAACGGGTGATCCGCGTGTTGGCATCCTTCATGCGGTGGAGCCACTGGAGGGGCGCGTGGTCCGAACAGAGGGTGAAAGAGCACCCCAGCAGGTAGTAACGGAGGGCGAGGACCGCCCACTTGATCGCCAGGCACTCTTTCTCAATTGTGCTGTAGTGCCCCTCACGCACTGACAGCTTCCGGCTGATGTATAGGACTGGGCGATCCTCCCCCTCCACCTGCTGGGACAAAACGGCCCCCAGCCCTCTGTCCGACGCATCCGTCTGTAACAAAAAAGGGAGAGAGAAGTCAGGGGAGTGTAAAAGTGGCCCCCCACACAGTGCAGCCTTTACCTCAGAGAAAGCCCGCTGGCACTGCTCTGTCCACTGGACCGGATCTGGCGCCCCCTTTTTAGTGAGGTCAGTCAGCGGGCTGGTGACGTCCGAATAATTAGGTATAAACCTACAATAGTAGCCAGCCAGCCCCAGGAACTGTCTCACCCCCTTTTTGGTCTTGGGCCTCGGGCAGGCCGCAATCGCTGCTGTCTTATTAATTTGGGGACGCACCTGCCCGTTACCCAAGTGGAAGCCCAGATACCGTACTTCCACCCGCCCAATCGCACACTTCTTCGGGTTGGCAGTGAGCCCCGCCTGCCTCAGCGACCTAAGGACGGCCCTCAGGTGTTGCAGGTGCCGCTGCCAGTCATTACTATAAATGATGATGTCATCTAGGTAAGCGGCCGCATAGGTGGCGTGGGGCCGGAGGACCCGGTCCATCAGCCGCTGAAATGTAGTGGGCGCCCCAAACAGCCCAAACGGAAGTGTGATGAACTGGTGTAAGCCGAACGGTGTGGAAAAGGCCGTTTTTTCCCAGGATAATGGAGTCAAGGGGATCTGCCAGTATCCCTTCATCAAATCCAGTGTCGAGTAAAAACGAGCCGTGCCTAGTCGATCGAGCAGCTCATCAATACGAGGCATTGGGTACGTGTCGAATTTAGACACCGCGTTGACTTTTCTTTAGTCCACACAGAACCGGACCGAGCCGTCGGCCTTGGGAACCAAGACCACCGGGCTGCTCCAGTCACTGTGGGACTCCTCGACGATGCCCATTTCGAGCATGGCCTGAAGTTCTTCCCGAACCACCTTTTTTTTGTGTTCGGGTAATCTATAAGGACGTCTACGCACTACCACCCCCGGGGGCGTCTCTATGTGGTGTTCTATGAGGTTGGTGCGACCGGGCAGGGACGAGAACACATCCGAAAACTCGGCCTGCAACTGGGCGACCTCCGTGAGTTGGGTCGGGGAGAGGTGGTCTCCACAGGGGACCGGAGAGGTACGTGATGCCAATGTGCCTTTTTGGACCTCCAGCCCCAGCTCCGCCTTCTCCGGAACTACCGACACCAACGCCACAGGGACCTCCTCGCTCCAGAGTTTCAGCAGATTGAGGTGGTAGATCTGTAGCACCCCCTCCCTGTCCGTTCGCCTAACCTCATAGTGGACGTCCCCGACTCGCCATGTGACCTCAAAGGGTCCTTGCCACTTGGCGATTAATTTGGAGCTCGACGTGGGCAACAGTACGAGTACCTTATCTCCCAGAGTGAACTCTCTAAGGCGCGTGCCCTTGTTGTACAGGCGGGCTTGTCGTTCCTGGGCCTGCCGCAAATTCTCCTGAGTTAGGTGGGTGAGCGTGTGGAGTTTTGCGTGCAGGTCCATAACGTACTGAATTTCGTTTTTACTTTGTGAAGGTCCCTCCTCCCAATTTTCCCGCAGTACATCTAAGATGCCGTGCGGCTTACGCCCATATAATAATTCAAACGGGGAGAACCCCGTGGAGGCTTGGGGGACCTCTCGCACTGCAAACAACAAGGGTTCGAGCCACTTATCCCAGTTACGTGCGTCCTCACTTACGAATTTCTTGATAATATTCTTGAGGGTGAGATTGAACCGTTCAACTAAACCGTCCGTCTGTGGGTGATAAACGCTGGTGCGGATCGGCTTAATACCCAGTAGCCCATACAGTTCGCTCAGTGTTCATGACATAAACGTAGTGCCTTGATCAGTCAGAATCTCTTTCGGGATTCCAACCCGGGAGATTACGTGGAAGAGGGCCTCTGCAATACTGCGTGCTGAGATATTGTGAAGAGGCACCGCTTCCGGGTATCGCATTGCATAGTCCACCAGAACCAATATAAAGTGGTACCCTCGTGTTGACTGATCTAATGGCCCGACGAGATCCATCCCAATTCTTTCGAACGGGGTCTCAATTAATGGTAGGGGGCGCAAGGGCGCTTTTGGAATGGCCACTGGATTTACTAACTGGCATTCGCGGCACGCCGTACACCACTTACGGACGTCGCCGCGAATCCCCGGCCAATAGAATCGGGCCATTATCCGGGCAAGTGTCTTATCCTGCCCGAGGTGTCCAGCCATGGGATTAAAGTGAGCCGCCTGGAATACCAATTCCCGGCGGCTCTTTGGAATTAACAACTGGGTGACTCGCTCTTTCGTCTGAGTGTCCTGCGTCACTCGGTATAACCTATCCTTCAAAATGGAGAAATAGGGGAAGGACGGGGTGGCGTTCGGCTGGAGCGTTTGACCATCGATTACTCTCACTTGGTCAAACGCGTGTCGCAGAGTCTCGTCTTGCGATTGTTCCAGTGGGAAATCCGCGAGGGATTCCCCAATAGAAAGAGGAGGGGCCGGCGTCTCCTCACTCTGTCGCGGAGATGACGTAGACGGCTCTGTGACAGCTGCTCCAGCCAAAGCGACACCGGGACCTTCCCCTGTCAACCGGCAGGACCCACTCTTTACTAGGCGTGCCATTAAACCCCGAAATCCCAGCCAATCAGTCCCCAAGATCAAAGAGTGGGTAAGGCGAGGATTAACCACCGCCTTCACTATTGATTTTTCCCCTCTGAAATGTATGTGGACCGACACCAACGGGTAGCTGTGAATATCCCCGTGCACACACAACACCTTCACCCCTTGTGCTCCCCCCAATGCCTCGTCTTGCACCAGGCTTTGGCGGATCGAGGTCTGATTGCAACCCGAATCCACCAACGCCTGATATGTAGCCCCTTGTACACTTACGGGTAAGCGATACGCTCCGGCCTGATCGAGGGCAGCCTCTGGCGCGTCGGGGATCCGCACCACCACCCCCACCTCCATCGCTACACACTGTTGCTGCAGGTGGCCCGGTTCCCCGCAGCGCCAGCAAACGATCTTCCTGCTGGGCCAGCACCAGGGCTTCAAAGCGGCGCTCCTGCTCCTTTCGGAGCGTGACGAGTGCCTGGTGCTGGCTCTGCTGAGCCGTGGCGAGGGCGTGGACCAAGTCCGCGAACGGGGAGGATTCCATGGAGCTGCAGGACTGATGCTCCACCTTTCCCGGGTTTCGGCACCACTGTAGCGCGGATAATGTGTGGGTGGAGCACAGAGGATGGCAGGACAATGTTTGGAGGTAGAGGAAGCGTATTTATTAAATAACTTTTCAGTTTTAAACTACGGCGTAAGCACACACGCACACAGACACACACGCAGCCTCCAATCCCGGGTCGCGCTCCCTCTGCTCTCTCTCAGCCTCCTTAAATAGGGAGCGGTTTACTGGGAAAACACACACAAAACACAGGTTAATTACCGTCAGGTGAAGCGATTCTGCCACTCACCTTCCCTGGCTCCCCCCTCCTGTCACAGACCGGCGCTTGACCATGCCCCCGCTGCCACAATAACGAACATATTTTAACACAAGTTAGCAAAGATAATGAGAAACATAAAGCAGCAGGATAAGCATAAACAAAGTAATCAAGAACTAACACAGAACAGGTGAACACAATCAGTAAGCAAACCAATGAAGGAACTGGGGCATAGACATGACTGGATCAGAAACCGAAACTAAAGCCCACAGCATTTGTTGCGACATTTACACTCAATCCATTGCATGGAATTAACAATTATTCTCAGAAGGTGAAGGGAATATAGATGAATAATCACCAAGATGAAGTCGAGGAGCACTGTTGCCTCACAGCAAGAAGATCTTGGGTTCGAGCCCAGCGGCCGGCGAGGGCCTTTCTGTGTGGAGTTTGCATGTTCTCCCCGTGTCCGCGTGCGTGTCCTCCACGTGCTCCAGTTTCCCCCACACTCCAAAGACATGCAGGTTAGGTTAATTGGTGGCTCTAAATTGACCGTAGGTGTGAATGTGAGTGTGAATGGTTGTCTGTGTCTATGTGTCAGCCCTGCGATGACCTGGCGACTTGTCCAGGGTGTACCCCACCTCTCACCCATAGTCAGCTGGGATAGGCTCCAGCTTGCCTGGGACCCTGTAGAACAGGAGAAGCGGCTACAGATAATGGATGGATGGATGGATGGATGGATGGAGTCAAGGTTATTATTCACTGATATTCAGTGAGCCTGAGGCGGATCATTGCTTTAGTGTAAATACACTGGTGATTAAAAACAATAATAAAAAAAATTATTTCAATCTTCGTAATCTTCATGTAAATGTAATAAAGGTGCAGTGCAGGCTTGTGTCACTTATCGACACCGACTCACATAAAATACTTTGTTTTGAAATAGATAAAATAAATCAATTCCACCTTACCTTTAGTTTTAGACCCAACTTTGTAGGATCTTTAGTGCTTTTAGGAACAACATTTTCTTTCATAATTTTTTTATTCTTCCTCACTTACGGTGACAAAGCAATTGGCCACCATTTTGCTGAGTCGCTCGAGGTAATTATCAAGAAATAGTTTGAATCTCTTGATCAACCAGTGCGTGCAATTTCCTATAATCGCCTCCATATTTATACTAAAAAAGATATTATTCAGTCTGACTAGCACTGCAATTTCCTCTTGATATGTTTAACTATGAGGTGACTGTTCTCTGACTTCATGTTTCCTCAAACTGGCATGTTCCTGACTGTTTATTTCTGTTCATGCTAATTCATTACTTCATCTAGAAAACCACTGACCATCAGCCAGATCACTTTACTGTCATTAAAATGAGCTGAAACATAGTGTTCTTTTATTTGTATTCAATATCCGGCTCCTCAATTTAGTAGAATTAATTTATCAAATTGATTCATTAATTGTTAAAATGCACTAAATATACATCAATAAATACGTGGAAGGATCAGCGAACACCAATGAATATTTAAACATCAAATAATAAGAAAAAAAATTCAGAATGCTAATTCAGGATGCAGTAGGACCAAAACAGAATAAAAGCAAACAAAGCAATAAATAAAAATTGAAGTTTTGAAGTTTTTCAATGTAAATTTCTGTCTACGAGGAAAGACTTATATATAGCATATTTTTGCTCTCATAAATTCATCAAATCCACTTTAATACATTACAAAGTAGATAGTGGACAGAATTTAATTCAAATGGACTCTCATTATTATGAACAAAAACCTTGCTGGCACAAAAATGTGAAAAAAAATTAATTGACGTTATCATGTTTATGCAATAGACCAAATTGCTTAAGTGTTCTCTTTCCTGGCAGAGAGGTGGTTTCCCTTTTTAAAGCCAACATGCCATACACTTTTCAATTCTTTTATATTATTCCCTGAGGCGCATTTTTAAAATGTGCAAGTTTCTTTTTATTAAAAAGATGCCTTGGTTCTTCTTTCTCATGCCATTTCAGCATGGTATGGAAAAAAGGATAAAACAAGCTGGTTTTGTGGTAACTGTACCTTTACATATTAAATATGTAAATCACTGCTCACATCTGTAAACGAGAACTCTGTCGTGCACACCCATGGAATTGTTTTTCTATGGTTTTCACATTGCTGTTTTTATGATCACATCCAGATGCTTGTGTACATATGAAACAAATTTCCATACCTCATGTGCCTTATCACATCACTAATGTTGGGCAAGCTACCTTTCCAAAATGTTTTTGTAACTTGCCATGGCCTCTTAACTTCCTGTTAGTGATGATGATTGACTACAGTTGGTAGCTTCTCTGTGCACAACATAAAAAGGGTTTGTTTGACACTCACTGGATTGACCAACACACAGTACAATGTGAAAGTCCAAGGAGCTCAGTGCAGATCTCTCAGCTGAGAGGAAATTGGTTTGGGTGGTTAGGAACAACCCAGGAACCACCAAGGCACAGGACTGCCATGAAGTGGAAGCTGCTGGAACACCAGTACCACTGTCTACAGTCAAGTGAGTTTTATATCACCATGGACTGAGGATGGTGTCTAAGAAAGAATCTCCTGCTCCAAACTCAATACCTTCAAGCTTGACTCAAGTTTGTGAAGTAAAAGGACAAAAAGGCCTTCTGGTGGAAAATTTGTGTTCAGATGACAAAAAGATTGAGTTGTTTGGCCACAATGACCAGAGGTATGTCTGGAGGAGTAAAGGTGAGGCAATCAACCTGAAGAACACTGTAACTGTTCAGCATGGTTAAGGAAAGTGGGTGGAATAATGAAGAACCTCAGAATAACGTCAAACCATTAGATAGATGTTTGAAATTTGGACTCAATTGGGTTTTCCAAGCGAACCATGACCCCAAGCACGCATCACAGCTGGTTGTGGAGGATAAAGCAGGCGAATATTAAGCTTAAAACAAGTCCTGACCTCAGCCCTAATGAAAATATGTGGACTGTGATTAAAAAAGTTGGATCAGTGCCAGGAAACACACAAATTTAACTCAACTCAACCAATTCTACCAAACATAGTGGTCAAATATCCAACCAGAATTCTGCAAGAAGCTTGTTGATGGTGACCAAAAGCGTCTGGTGAAGGTGAAATTTCCTAAAGGACATTTAGCCAAATGCTAGGTGTGCTGTATGTATATTTTGACCCTGTGTTGATTTCAGAAAATTGTAAATAACAAATTTGACCTTGATGTGGAGAATATCATTTCATGAGGTTTCCCTTCTGCATAAACAGGAAGGAAGATACTCGGACGCTAAATAAAGTGTCACCGAATCCCAGTCAGCGATGAGAGGGTTGGGAGGATGGTAGTTGGGGGTGGAGGGTTTGGAGACAACACTCCAATGTCACACACTGACATGGTGTAAGCAAAATCTACTACAAGACAAAAAACACATTTCAAAAACACACCTTTGATTCATTTTTCATTGGAATTTAAAAATATAAAAATCACTAATCATGAGAGGAATATGTATATGGGTTGAATTGAAAAATCTTGTCTGTAATTATTGTTATGATACCGGTACATGTCCTCAGATCAAAGAAAGAAAGAAAGAAAGAAAGAAAAATGTTCATCCTGAGATTTTAAATATTGATCTGAAAGCTGACAGTATCCATGAGGAAAAAGCATCAATTATGTTTAAGCATGAAGCATAAAATCATTATTTTGTTTCTTTAGAAGATGTGAATCAGTTCACTGAAGGACCTCCTTACATACTCATCATTATACTGCTTCATCAATATGACTTATTGAGCTTCTCAAACATCTCATGACTCATTTATTATACACCACATTTCATAGTAGCCTAAAAAACATGGCTTCTCCAACTCAGGCTTCTGTGATTTTTTTTTTGCTACAGTGGTCAAAATCAACTTGACTTAGCTCCTGATATCCGAATGTTGGTTCTGGACGCAGGAAAATAATAATAATAATAATAATAATAATAATAATAATCACGTGTTTGTTTAAAACTTCAATTCTGGAGAATCAGAGTCAGGAGAATCTTTTTTTTTTAAATTTATTTTATTTTATTTTTTGCATATTTTGCCGACTGGGTCTGTCAGTTCTGGTATCACAAAATGAAAAAAGAAAAAGAAAAAAGAAATAAAGCGAACTGTCTTGAATACAGACAGAACAGAATTTCCTCAGACAAACAATAATCTCTGATAGTCTGATAATCTCAAATAAGTAAAAAAAATTATAATCCATTGAAATATAGTCTGTAGTCTCACCCTAGAAGCATCTGATAGCCATATTGGCACTTTTCTGGCCACGAGCTTCAGAATCTTTTTCCTTTTTTTTCTCCTGTTTTTTTTTTTTATTTTTATTTTTTAATAGCCCTATCACCACCACATCTCTTTGGAGGACTGTGAGATCTTTGTTCACTGTAGGATTACATCCTCTCAGCACCTTCTGACTGGACACTGAACAGAATTTAATTCAAACTGGTCACATGTTATCCAGACACATGCGTCTGTGGAATTTGTTTGATAGTGAAGTATTTGTGTTTGGTTCTCAGACTTTCAAATACAATCCTTAAATATTGAACAAATTACATCTTTGGTTGCAAGTTTTTTCAGTTGAGAAAAACAAACAACAACAACAACAACAACAACAACAAACAAAATAGCTGTAACATGCTGACGCTTCTTTTTTTCTTTACTTTGATCCTTTCATTTTGTCAGTGAAGGAATGACCATTCAGTGACAGTGAAGGAACCGCCCTTGTCCCCTTGTACCTTTTTTTCTTATTCCACATGACACCTTGAAGTAAGCATGAAACAGGCCGGACTCTGTCTCCTTGCTCTTTCTGTGGCACTTTTCCACACAGCTTCTCTCTGAGGATTTCCACTCACGAGTAGAGAGCACATAGTTATGAAGGGCTGAATAAAAGTGGCAGTAATAAAGGGAAATGGGCGCAGACAATCGAGCGAGCACGTCAGCTGTGATAAATGACACCGGCATGAACCTGAGTGTGTTCACTGCCCTTGCTCAGTGTGTTTTAGCCCTCCTGGGCATTTCAGCTGCCTGCTGGCTTTCATACAGAACACACAGAGTCCAGCGCACTCGGCCTGGGCAGGGGGGCAGGGAGCAGGGACCACAGCAACGTCCTCCACATGGACTGCATGTGTTCTGCAGGATATCTGTGTGGAACATTGAGTCGCAAAGTGAACGTAGAACCCAAATACTATCACTACTACTACTACTACTAACAACAGTAATAATAATAATAATAATAATAATAATAATATTTAGAAATCCAATCAGAAACAGAATTATATTCCAAATCCCAGAAAAATCAAAACCCAATTCAGAATCACAATGAAAACAAATCTGAATCAGAATCGGAACCAAAGTCAGAATCACACACAGAAAATAAGAATCACAGCTAGATTCAGAACATCTCTCTCTCTCTCTCTCTCTCTCTCTCTCACACACACACACACACACACACACACACACACACACACACACACACACATCCTAATAAAATCAGAACTGGATTCAGAATCAGCATCTGGACCAATTTGAATCAGAATCAAAATTGGTTTCATAAATCCAGTTGATTGACAGATGATCATGATGGAAAAAAAAATCTGTATCAGGATCAGAACCAAAGTCAAAATAATCAGAATACACATCAGAATCAGAAGCAAATTTGGAATCCAAATCTGGATCAGAACCAGATTCAGAATCCCAATCAGTCTGAATCAGAACCAGATTCACACCACACACACACACACACGCACGCACACAAATCAGACCCAGAATTTCAGACAGAATTAGAACCAGATTGAAAATCCTAATAAAATTCAGAACTGGATTCAGAATCAACATCTAATGAACAATCAGAATCAGGATCAGTTTCATAAATCCAGTTGACTGACAGATGATCAGAATGGAAATAAATCTGTATCAGAATCAGAACCAGATTCAGAACAATCAGAATACTCAATAGAAACAGAAGCAAATTTGGAATCCAAATATCAATTAGAGATTTAGTATTCAGAACACACACACACACACACACACACACACACACACACACACACACATATTTTGGATCTGATTTGTGACAGAATTAGAACCAGATTTAAAAGCAAAAACAAAATTTAGAACTGGATTCAGAATCAACATCGAATGAACAATCAGAATCAGGATCAGTTTCATACATCCAGTTGATTAACAGATGTATCTATGCCGTTTATAAACAGTATTGATGATATTATTAAATCAACACCATGGTGGTATTTTTACAGATATATCACAGGCTTCAATCTCTGTAACAAGCCTGAACTTATTGATGTGTCATACGATGTGCAGATTTTTTAAAAATCTGTAAAATGGGAGCAGGAAGTCCATTACTCCATTCCCAAAGCCTTGCAGACACATCGACGGCGATGGTTCAGCTCCATTTATTGCCTCTCTAAATGGACCTCTTATTGATTTATGATACACGGGCATCTGGATATGTGGATAACAGGCTGAAGAGCTGTCCACATAATTAAACTGGGATTTCTTTATACAGAACACCTCGGCCTTTTATTTCTCTTTCATGGCAGAAATAAAATCATCCAGGTGGCCATGTTATATCCGTCTTTCATTATAGCGAGGCAGTGAACCTGTCCTATAGCGCTCTTATCATTTCTGGATACAGCATACTCACTGTAAACATAACACACAGTCATGTTCCTCACAAAGCAGCCACAAACAATATGCGATGGAAGGAATAAAACACTCTGTGTCATGCTGGGTTTGGAAAATAATCAATGATGGGGTGTTGTGATGAGTTACTGTTACCATCCTGAAGTTCTTTATGATTTTTTTAGAACAGCATGTGCTATAAAAGAGGTGTTTTATTCCTCTCATACCACAACAAATACAAAAATATTGATGAAAGAACATGTAGTATATTTTGTCCATTTATAGTTATCTAATATATGCTGTGTCTAAAAGTGAGGCATCAAAGACGTATGATTCTTTCTGAAAGAGTTCATGCTACAAAAATGTCACAAAATTCCTACTTCAGTGTGATTACTGGGATGAACAGTGGCTCTGTGGTTACATTTCAAAATACTAATCCCAAATTAATAATGAGAGTATTTGCACTAAATCCCCTCTCCCTTTCTCTCTCTCTCTCTCTCTCTCACTCACTCACTCAAGTGTCTCTCTCTCCCTTGCTTGCTCGCTCACTCACTCACTTTCTCACACACTCTCTTTATTTCTCTCTCTCTCACTCACTCTGTCTCACTCACAATCTCTCTCACTCACTCACTCACTCACTCACTCACTCACTCACTCACTCACTTTCTCACACACTCTCTTTATTTCTCTCTCACTCACTCACTCACTCACTCACTCACTCTGTCTCACTCACTCACTCACTCACTCACTCACTCACTCACACTTTGTCTCTCTCTTTATTTCTCTCTCTCTCTCTCACACACACACGCACACACTTTTCTCCTTTTCATTTTTAAATCCCCAACTGTCTCTGAATTTGAAGAATGTTCTTCATGTCCTTTATAGAGACTCAAGCAACATCTGTAGAAATGAATCAGCTGATTTCTTTCATCACACAAATAAAATCCTGTCTCTTCTCTTTTACACACATTTCGCCAACTGTAAATCATTCTTATACGATTTTCTACATTTATAAAATGGTTATTTCATTCACATAAGTACTGGAAACATGATTCTCCATTTAATGATTTAATGAGCATTTGAAATGAATTGAAATGAGAATGATCATGCTTTAAGAAGAGAAAAGTATATATATATTTTTTCAAATTGATGTTGATTTCCAGAAATGGATTATTATCTCATCTCATCTCATTATCTCTAGCCGCTTTATCCTTCTACAGGGTCGCAGGCAAGCTGGAGCCTATCCCAGCTGACTACGGGCGAAAGGTGGGGCACACCCTGGACAAGTCGCCAGGTAATCACAGGGCCATATAAATACCTATAGAGATCTTGCAGTCACGTGACCAGAAAGTACACAGCCGCCATTTTGTCGGTAAAAAACATCGCTGAATACTGCTGAATACTGCTGCACTCGTGTACAAAATGGATAAATTTCAACCGACGGACTACACGGCTAATTTTTCTAATGAACAGATAATTAGATATATGTCTAAAATAAACGACCTACGGATTAGTGACCCTTATGGCTTACAAGACGTGGTTTTCATGACTGTGTCAGTGGATATGGAACTGCCAGAGGTGGAATACCCAGACGTGTATAATTACCTCATAAACTTTCCCTCGCTGTTCAGTGGTGAAGCACTACATGCTTATAAATCTCTGGACAGTTATCTTTACAGAAATTCAGGATTTGTCAGCCCCCCTCAGATGTGGCGTCTTGTAAACAAGAAAATAACAATCCTCATTGGACGGGTAAGTCACTTAAGTATTGAGTACTAGTGCTGATACTAGATATATCAGTAGTATCTAGTATAGCACTGACCAGCCGATTATATATTATATCTAGAGACTACATTGATTGTCACACCACTAAAGACCCAATCCACCCCCCCACCCCAAGCCTTTTTTCAGGTTCCCACTTCCTGGAATTTTTTATTAGAGCAAGTCATAAACTTATGTTGCGAATAACCACATGGATATACTGAAATAAATACATGGCGAACCTGAGATGAAATGGTCACTGCACAGGCGCCAGTGATCGTTCTTTCCAGTCGGTTCCCATGCCTTGTTCTTGTTGTTTGCATCGGTCCGGCTGATAGCAGCAATCCACTTTGCATGCCTGTCAGGGTCCTGTGGCAGCCTATGAAATTTTCTTCCCGATTTCTGACCTCTCCTGTTGTGGCATTTATATGCCATACAACTCTCCGGCATTGTGGCACGGTAACATTTGAAGATTTGGGCGAAAAAAACCCCAAAGTCAGTGTTGGAAAGATGGCGGAAATATGGCGTTTGACCTAACAAAATGGCGACTGCTTACAATCTGGAACGGATGTGACGTCACGTGCAAGATCTCTATACATATATAAACCTATAAAACTGTATTGTTTAAAAATAAATATATCATATTGTACTGCATGATAAAAATATCATGTGTGGATATTAAATTTTAAAATCTATTTTAAAAATAAGAATTAATTTAAAAGATGGCAAAAATGTTAAAAAAATTAAATGAAATAATGCATTTATCTTAAAAAAAAAATCCATGAAGGATATTTAGAGAAATTATGTCACAGAAATTTGATCTAATTTTGTTCCATAATACAACTCATTTCTACACATTTGAGCAACAAACAAACAAACAAACAAACAAACAAACAAACAAACAAACAAATTTCCTCCTGAATTTTAAATTTCTACATCTGCACCTCCAGAGTATTAGAACAATGTGTCTCACATTTCATGTAGATATGTAAAACAATCCTCCAGCCTCCTCCTGTTTCCTTCATACCCCGTTACTGTCGTCCTGCTGCTGTGCAGATCGTCACGCTGGATGCTTGAACACTTCTTGCTTGTTGTTTCTGTTTACTGTGAAAAGCCCGATGTAGCGTTAACGCTCCTGAATGGTGTGGATCTTTATGTTGCGTCTTCCTTCTGCGACAACTCCATTTTCTGAGCCTCTCCACCTTCTGTTGCTCACATCTTTTTTTTTTTTGCTTTTCATACTGTAGTCTCTTTGCGTTCTCCAGGATGGATATTTTACAGCCAGTTTTCAATAAATTAAACAACTGGAGGTAGAAGGAGAAGCAGAGGAGGTCTCAGGGCAGCTGTGTTCTCTGATACGGTGTAAAGTCTGAACCTGAACTGAGATTGTGCCCAGAAGTTGTTTATTCATTTTATGAGGTTTATATTAATATGCTCATTTAGAGTTTAAAAAATGTGTGCAATTGTTGATATGGTGAAGGATTTTTTGTGGTAAGAAGATATTTATTTAACATTTATGGAAAGAGTCTCCAGTGTCGAGGCTAAACCTACTTACTTACTTACTGAAGCTAGCTAATGTACATGGCAAGCTAATGTTACTTGAGGATGTTCCACATCATTAAATGTAACTATAAATTGATAAACACAGTAGTATGGTGTGTCATTCTGTAATAAATATGACATCATTAACATGTGCAAATTGCTGTGGTATAAAACTAATAAAACACTTGCTGTTCATCAAATTTGCAGTGCTAACGATAACTCCACATCATCACACCTCTACATCGTTGATTAGTTTCCCAGAACAGCACAACTAACCAAATGTTTTATTCCTTTCTTTCAAAGAAAACATTTTAAACATCGCAAAACATGTGTTCATATTACAGTTTTGGCCATCTTGCCAAATTTTAATAGTTTTCTGAACTGAGCTCAATACTGACTCCAAACACTTTTTTTTCCTGGAACTTTCTTTCCCATTCATTTTTTCCTTGAAAAAAAAAGCAGTCAAAAGTCTTAAACCAAACCAAGCAGATATGAGATAACTCATAACAGCAACATCATCAACAAAAAAAAGCCTTTTGCTGATCTGAAACATTGTAAACAATGTCACTGAATCAGATCAAAGTCATAAATTCAACTTTTTTCTTTTAATATCTTACAAATATTAAAAGTAATTCCAGAACAAACATTTTTGTTCACTTAGGTAATATTTTATTTGCTTGTTAAATTTTTCAAAACTATTTTTTATAATAAATCATGTACTTTTGAGGTCAATAAAGAATCATCACAATTTGAACAGAAAATACTGTAGAAAAAGAAGAGCACTGAGAGAATTAGAAAATAAACCAAACTGAAACAAATGCAGGTTTAGTTTGTAGTCTGGATTTTTCTCCCTTTTTACTCGTCCCATGGAGCAGGTGGGAAGGAACAGAGATGGACAGACATAAAGACCGGAAGACAGGAAGACAGAAAACACACACACACACGTACACACATCCACGCGCACGCGCACACACACACACACGGGCTAAAACAATGAACAGATTGCTGATAGAGTGCTAATTTTAAAATATTTTTTTTCAGGATTATGGGATACCATTTGTCACTATGGGGCTCATTTTGTCTTTTGCACATCTCATTCATGAACAACACAAAATTCAGGGCTGTAACATTGGTTTAGCATTTAGCATGAAGTCTGGGTAAAGCCTTAAAGATAAACTGATGAAAGCAACTCAAATAAGCCTTCGCTTGCATCATGATAAAATCTATATCTAGCAACATTTACTAACATTTACATTTTCTTTTTTCTCCTTTTTGGAACTTTTTATTACTGAAAAAAACCATGATCAAGGAGCAGGTATAATTTTGCGTCTATACAACAGGCTATAAAACACCACTGTCACAGTCCAGAGAGCACATTTAGATGTGGGTGTATAAACATATGTAATAAGATACTGTTGCGTGCATCAAGAATTTCTCGAACGGTTGCTTCTTTTTTGTTTCCACTGTTTTATGGCCTTAAGTTTTCCTCCTGCTGAGAACGTAAGGCCTTGAGATTGCTTTCGAGATTGCTTTAGGATTCCTCACACCGGCAGGCTTTTGGCAGTTTGCTCCGATGTTAGATGTTGGGAGGCTTAGGAGAATCTTTGCTGATCTCTCGAGGTGCAAAGAACAATCAAAAGCTTACACATGGACTCTTCGTGTTCATGTTAGCCCATCTTACAGCTTTTGTTGTGGAAAAACATCCTGGCAGAATCGACGCATAATCATATGGTGCTGTCTCTTTTACACACAAGCACAGCGTTTTGTTGGCTGGTTGCTTGAGGTGCAGATGGGTTTTGTATTGATAATCTGCTTTGCGGTTCATTATCAGGTATTTAAACAGCTATGTTTTCCTCAGACATCCTGTTGTCCAGCTGAAGCCATGCCAGCACTGTCCTGCCTGCCACCTCCTGTCCTGTGAGTGAAACCCTCAATCTGCAGTGTAATGCAATATCTTAGATAAACCGACTATGTTTTTTTTCAAAGCAGTTTTCTTTTCAGTTTTTTCTCCCCAGTTCTTGCTATTATACACAGGATATGGTTTTGTATTATGCTTTCAGAGAGAGAACAAGGAATAAATCAAAACAAAACAAAAATATCCAGAAGTCTGTAAAGTCCTCAAAAATGGTTCTGGAGCACATCCAGTGAAAGAGGGATCAAACATAGTACTCCTTGTCCTTATTTTTCTTGGTCTTGGCGGCGCTTTTGGCCACGTTGGCTGGTTTCTCTTTTAGGACGGTGCCATTGGACTGCGCCGAGTTGCTAATATAGTTACGGCTCTCATCCACACGATACGAGCCCTCGTCCCGGTTACGGTATTTGTACATGGCGTAAAGGAGGATGAGGATACACAGAGCGGCTGCTGCCACGATGCCCACCACCATACCCGTGGTGCTGCTGGATTCCCGAACCACCTCCACTGGGTTAGGGTATTCCTTCAGACCTGGACCTGTTGGGCTCGCTAGGGAAACACACACACACACACACACACACACACACACACACACACACACACACACACACACACACACACACACACACAAAGTCAAAGGTTAGCATCCATTTACAGATGCCAATCTATTTTATTTACACATAATGAAAGTAATATGCATTGCCAATGTCATACTGTATAAAAGTATATAATCCCCAGTGTTGTCAAATTCTTGATTCTAATCGGTCAGAAGGAAATGCTTATTTCACATTCATGGAATGAGTCTCCAGTTTCATAATTGTATGATTTTTATATTATAATACACTACTTTACCTCTTATTTATAAAATTTACATCTTATAGTGTTTACTTTTACATTTCCTTGTTGTTTTCACGGCCTTCTTTTTCCCTCCAATGAACAAAGCAGAGCCTTTTCAGCTTCCCATTTTCGAGCTATACTCCACAGAGCTCATTGAACTGCTTTTGTTTAATATGCTTATATACAAACAAACAAACAAACAAACAAAACACCCACAGAAATGAGAAAATTGTCACTGGATCATTAATTGTAGGTTTTTGTCGCAGGAAGAACAGATGGTGAGTGCACTCCCAAATTGACACTCCCAAGTCAGTGTTGCTAGCTTGGCACACTGCGATCATGTCCTCGAGAAACTATGCTGTAACTGATCCTGGCTGCACACTCAAGAATGTTTTCCCACATGGTAATGAAATGACTGGGGTGCTAGAGCACAGCTTTATTCAGGGGGACACCCCTTATCAAAAAGAGCAGCTGTGTTCAATAGCACCGGCGATTCAGTGAACATGCACAAACATGCAATTATGATGTAAATTAGAAACACAGAAACAGCGTCGACTGCAACTCAGCTCCTGGATGAAACCAGTGACTGCCCTTTAATGTACTCTAAACTCTTGATAAGGGGGGATTAACAACTTGCAGCCAGCGCTTTGGGAGCCATTTGCCGCTCTGAATGGGAAACTGATTACATATCAGCAAGCCTCCATTATGTACAAGAGGCATCTAAATCATAATCCAACTCCCATCAACTCTGATAACACTCAGCACCATAACCCTTCATTAGTCTCTCTATCTCTCTTTCTCGCTCTGTCTCTGAGCTGATAAAACATCTCGCATGCTCTCTTCAGGTTCTCCATTCACATTTATACATTCCTCTACAAACACAAATGAGCCCTAGTTCAGGTTTAGCTTTGTATAAAATTAATACAGGGTCATCGATTAGTTTATAAAACGTGACAGACACAAATAAATGAACAAATCATACACTTTATTCAGGCACCAAAATGACATGACTTTCCGACTAGACCTTGTATAAACCAGGTCAACATCAAGCCATTGAATATTGTGTCAAAGTGTGCTTTCGCATCTAAGGAGTCTGTCAGAGTCCAAATCAGAGCAAAATGCACTGATTGTCCAAAATTAAATGAAACAAATCATTGGACAGTAATACAGCCACATATGCTGTGCCAGAAATGCTGACAAAGTCACGTGAAGTCACTTTTATATCCACTTATCAATTATTAACAGCATTTAACGTCCATGAGACAAGTTATAGCAGCTATAAACAGAAATTCCTCACAAGCTTCTCTTCTCTTTATTTCTTTCTTCAAGTTAATAAAACAAAAAAGCAGTGTGTTTTGTTCCTGAGAAGCTCCAAAGCGTAAATTTCTGTCCTGAAGATGTAACTTAAATTTACAGCTGTACCGCTGACAATCACAAAGCGCTGACACTGGAGACTCCTTCCATACATAAATGCTAAATAAACATCTCCATAAATATAGAAAACTTCACAATCATAATGATTATACAGTACTTTGTTGAACAACACATAAAATGCATCTAGTATTTGACTTACTCGCCTTACTAGACTTGCAGCTAAACAAACAAACAAACAAACAAACAAACAAACAAACAAACAAACAAAAACACACCTTGTGATATTACAGACAAACCGTAAAAGTGTAAATTCCTTTGTCCTGAAAATGTCAGAAAAAGTAACAGTTTTACCTCCAACTCTTCGAAAGTGCTTACGCAGGATTTTGCGTAAGTTTTTGTGTAAACATGATAAAAACAAGACAAAGCTGGTGCTAGGTTAGGTTAGGGTTGGGGCAGGGTTGGCATAATGTATCACATTGTCTATATGGCATCAAACAAAATCCAACCATCATTAAGAATTTATTATGAGATCAGATTTGTGTCATTGTTTGATATCTATAGTCATCCTTCAACACTTTCTTTCTCTCTCCCGTGTCAAAATATCTCCTATCTCCATGTTGTACACATTTCCAGTCAGGTAAGTGTGTGTCACTGTCTGATATAAACTCGTTATAGTGTAACATAAGTACAGGGATGCCAGCAGACACTCAAGGACAGGGGGAAGATGCCTCGCGGAATGGAGTGTGACTGAGCGTTGGAACAGATTAGCAGTTCCTGCCACTGCCGGTGTTATTCCTTTGGACAGGTGTGAAACAAACTCACTCCAAGGCAAAAAAAAACCCCCAGAAAACCTGCAGGTCGTCACCTCCTTATGTCAGCAGCAGAGAGGGGACGGTGTAGGGATCAGGTTATTTGTTGTTCAGGGTTAAAGAGTCAGGACTACAGATAAGGACGGTGAGTAGAGGAGGTGAAATCTCAGTGAGATGCTGGAGAAGCAGCAAAGACTCATAGTGCAAGTTACAAATACTTGTTTTATGCTATCATTAGTTTTTTATTCACTGGAGGGAAAAATTAAGGGAGTAAATACAGTGAGAACAAAGTTGAAAGACTTTATCGTATAAATAAAATTTCTTATTACTACTTTGTGTAATTAAAACAGAATATTAAATATAAATATTGAGCCATGATTGAGACTTTTTCCTTCATTATAAAACTTTTTTTTTATTTTCATCAACTTACATATTAGGACCATTGTAGGTAGAATTAAAAAAATAATAATAATAAATTTAAAAAAAGGAGCTGAGGGAGGGAGAAAAAACAGATTAAAGCCGTAAATTTATGACAAAACAAAACAGGATATTATCTGAGATTATAAAGTCATAAATTTGCAAGGGAAAAAACAAACAAACAAACAAACAAACAAACAAACAAACAAACAAACAAACAAAAACCCTCAGAAAGTCCAAGATTAAAATCTCACAAATTTATGAGAGAAATAAACCTCAGATATTTTCTGTGACCACAATCGCATGCTTCCTGGCTGCAGTGCATTCTGAGAAATGTAGTCAAAAAATTTCTTCATACTTTATATATTTATATTTTATAAATATATATTACAAAATCACACAGGAAAGACTAAATTTCTGATCATTCTTGGGTCAGCTGTGATGTCTGTTGTGTGATGACCTTGAGCCAACCTTGCAAAAAAAATACATAATTTTTCCAAGTTTTGTATCTCATAAATTTGTGACCTTGTAAATTTTGAATTTGAGTTTTTTTCTTATGAATGTATTACTTTATTCTTAGAAATTGTGACTTTATTCTCATAATATTACCCCCTCCCTCAGCTCCACTTTTACCTACAATGACCCTAATGTGCTGTCATAACTTGCAGTTGTTTATTTATTAATTAATTTATTTATTCAGACAATTATAATTAATTATAACTCCCATGTCACTCAATCCAAAATAGAAGTCAGAAACACATTATATTTGCATAAATTATATATACATTCATGTGTGTTTATATTTATTTATTAAATTTATTTATATCAGGGATGTGTACAAACTACATTAATCTCATACACCTTTTCATCAAATTCAACTGAGAATAAAACGGGCGGTCTGCTTACAGATAAGTGCAAAAGTTTGTACCCCCCATTCTTTATTCCATCTTTGTAATACAGCTGGGCTGATTGACAGGTCAGAAGATAGAATTTGAATCTCAAATTTCAAACCGTGTATACATACGGTACAGTATTAAGTTCAACTACAAGGTGAATTCTCAGAAATAGATTGAAAAAAGAGAGAAAATCATCTGGGGTTTTTTTTGTGTGTCTAGCACTAAGGACAGGTTTAGGTGTTAGCTCTCCTGCAGTGTGACAGTCCCTGTGCTTCCCTTCTTCCTGTTGTTGTTTTGGAGGTGATGGGAAGCTGGCAGTCTGAGTCCAGGCTGATCTTCACACCCGCTGCCTGTGCTGATCTGCTGATTGACCTCACACAGGGCCTGATGGGGGTTTGGCACTGGGGCAGCATGCAGATACACTACTCTCAGAACTGCACTTATAAGATGCAAAAGAAATGTTTCCATTAAGCAGTAAAGGACTGGCTTGTTGGCTAATTTTCCACAGTTTTTACCATGCTATGACTAAAAATCAATCAAACAAGCAAACAAACAAACAAAAAAAAAACTGTTTTGCAATCGTATTTTCCCCACATTGGTCCAAAATTATGTGAACATTACTATCTCAGAGACACATCTTTGCAAAAACACAATGCCATAATGTGACTTTTCTGACTTTTTTTTTCATGCCAAATTTCAGCACAACACAATTGCATGGATTTACAATATATAAGTGCCATTAATATCAAATAACCATGCAAATAAAATACTTTTGAAGTAAGAAGCAAAAGACTCTGCATCATGTAGTTAAAGGAAAACAATCAATAGCTGGGTTTCCACTGCAGTTTTGTACAAATTAGAAGTGATATTTTAAAATTTTTGACAAAACACAATTCCAAATGGCTTGTGTTTCCACTCAGTGATTTTTTTTTTTCATTTTTTTCAGAAATGTAGCATTCCCATTTGAAAAAAATTTATTTACATTTCAATTTTGCGAAACACTGTGCAATATGAGCATAAAAACTTTGAGATATTTGAGAGTTTTTTTTTTAACTCACATGTTTCCATTGCTCATTTTTTAGTTTGCAGTTCCAAATTGTGCATTAAGTAGGTTAACTGAAATGGCGAATGACACAGTGGTGTGATGAAGTGGAGTTTATGATACCACCCTGAAGAAACATTCCATCCATTATCTGTAGCCACTTATCCTGTGCAGGGTTGCAGGCAAGCTGGAGCCTATCCCAGCTGACTATGGGCGAGAGGCGGGGTACACCCTGGACAAGTTGCCAGGTCATCGCAGGGCTGACACAGAGACAAACAACCATTCACACCTATGGTCAATTTAGAGCCACCAAATAGCCATGTCAGCATGTCTTTGGACTGTGGGGAAAACCGGAGCACCCAGAAGAAACCCACACAGACATGGGGAAAACATGCAAACTCCACACAGATAGGCCCCTCTCAGCCACTGGGCTCAAACCCAGAACCTTCTTGCTGTGAGGTGACAGTGCTAACCACTACACCATCATGCCGCCTGAAGAAACATTTTTTTTCCCTTGATGAAAGAATAACACATCATGCACTGTTAATCTATTTGGGCAATTCTTTAGCAGAGAGGCCAAAATTATGAAATTATTAAGACTGCCTGAACTTGTCAGCTCAGTGATATTGCTAAAGTATGGAATCCAAGGCAAAATGTACTGAAAATCATATTTAAAAATCACCCCAATTATAGCAAGACCACAAGTTGGCCTAGTGGTTAGTATGTCTGCCTCTCGACTGGGAGATCGTGAGTTCTACTGGTGGTCAGGTCATACCAAGGACCATCATAAAACTGGTACCTACTACCGTCTGGCAAGGCACGCTGCAATACAGATGTGAGTGGGGAAATCAAGCTCTCATGGTTACCAGAGGACTAGCCCCCCTCTGTAACGCTAGATGTATAGGCAAGAGGCCGAGGGTTATCAAAACGGAGATCAGCGCTGCACCCATACACCTTAAAAAGAGTAGGCAAGTACTGGGACAGGAGACTGCCTGGGAAGACCAGATTCTGGTGTAAGAGGGACTTTGACTTGACAATTATAGCAATGTCGCTTCAGAGAAACCTTGGTTTGAGTTTTAAGGAATTAAATTTCAGTTTTTTTTCTGACATAATTCTGTTACTGACTTTTCTTTCCTCATTAAAGATTTTGCATTCAGAGTTAAACATAACCAATTTTTCTCTGCTCTTCTAGGGTCAAAAGATACCCCATACAGTATGAAATTTTAATTTAATATCATTATCTTGAGTATTGTAATGAAAAAAGTTAGCACATGTATTTCTGTTACCAAAGAACTACCCATTTATAGTTATATTTCAGTTTGTGGAAAGTCCTGAACTCAGTTTGTCTTTTATCACTGATATTATAGCAGCTATAAACAGTCGTTCCCTCATGACAATGTGTTACGGCAAAGGGATTAATGTAAAGCTGTGATTTGCAGCTGCATTACTTTCAGAGCTACTGTTATAGATTAGATTAGATTAGATTAGATTAGATTAGATTAGATTAGATTAGATTAGATTAGATTAGATTAGATTAGATTAGATTAGATTAGATTAGATTAGATTAGATTAGATTAGATTAGAACTTTATTGATCCCTTTGGGTGGGTTCCCTCAGGGAAATTAAAATTCCAGTAGCATCATTACAGGATAAACAGAGAATAGGAAGAAAGAAAAAAACTTCTAGATAAATTAAATTAAATTAGGTATTTGCATATACAAATATAAAAAAGAATAAGAATAAGATATGGGGAAGGGGGGGAGGGCCAACAGAAGAGATATTGCACATTATATTGCACATTGTCCAGTATTGTTTATTGTCAGGCTAGGCTACTGCTCCTTCCCGTCCTCTGTCCTCCTGTTACACCCCCCCCCAGAGAGGAGTTGTACAGTCTGATGGCGTGAGGGACAAAGGAGTTTTTAAGTCTGTTAGTCCTGCACTTGGGAAGGAGCATTCTGTCACTGAACAGGCTCCTCTGGTTGCTGATGACAGTGTGGAGAGGGTGACTGGCATCATCCATGATGTTCAGTATTTTGTCCATAGTCATCTTCTCTGCCACCATCACCAGAGAGTCTAGCTTCATGCCGACCACAGAGTCGGCCCGCCTGATCAGTTTGTCCAGCCTGGATGTGTCCTTCTTGGATGTGCTGCCCCCCCAGCACACCACAGTGTAAAACAGGACACTGGCGACCATGGACTGATAGAACATCCACAGGAGTTTCCTGCAGATGTTAAAGGACCGCAGCCTCCTCAGGAAGTACAGCCTGCTCTGTCCCTTCCTGTACAGGTGGTTGGTGTTGTAAGTCCAGTCCAGCTTGCTGTCCAGCCACAGCCCGAGGTACTTGTAGGAATCCACAGCCTCCACCTCAACTCCTTCGATCAGAACTGGTCGTGACCTTGTTCTCGACCTCCCAAAGTCAATGACCAGCTCCTTGGTCTTAGAGGTGTTGAGCTGCAGATGGTTCCTGCTGCACCAAGCAGCAAAGTCCCTCACCAGGCTCCTATACTCCTCCTCTCTGTCATCCCTGATACACCCCACGATGGCTGTGTCATTGGTGAACTTCTGAATGTGACACAGCTCCGAGTTGTAGCAGAAGTCCGCGGTGCACAGGATGAAGAGAAGAGGGGCCAGCACCATGCCCTGGGGTGCTCCGGTGCTGCTAATCACAGTATCAGATGTGATGTCCTTCAGCCTGACATACTGCAGCCTGTTGGTGAGGTAGCTGGAGATCCAGGTGACCAGGCAGGGGTCCACTTGCATCCTGTTCAGTTTGTCCTGAAGCATAAGGGGCTGGATGGTGTTGAAGGCACTCGAGAAGTCCAAGAAGAGGATCCTCACTGTGCCATTTCCCTTATCCAGATGTGAGTGGGCTTGATGTAGCAGGTAGAGGATGGCATCTTCCACACCAACACCTGCCTGGTATGCAAACTGCAGACAGTCCTGGGCATGTTGCACCTGGGGTCTGAGGAGGCTGAGGAAGAGCCGCTCCAACATCTTCATCAGATGTGAAGTGAGTGCCACCGGTTGGAAGTCATTCAGCTTGCTGGGCCGGTTCTTCTTGGGAACTGGAACGATTCCCAAGAAGAACTGGCCCAGCGAGCTGAATGACTTCTAACCGGTGGCACTTACTTCACATCTGTCGGAAGTCATTCAGCTCGCTGGGCCGGTTCTTCCTGGGAATGGTTCCAGTTCCCAAGAAGAACCCACCCAGTGGTTATTAATTTATAGGAAATTAATCAACACCTTCTGACCAATCAGAGTCAAGCCACAAAAAAACACTCAAGACAACAAATAACACATTTGTTGTAGGTTCAGTCATCCAGGTGATTATTTCTACTCAGTAAATATTGATGTGAAATCCAATTATTAGCAAAATCCAATCATATTTTATCATGAAACTGTCAATGCGCTGAGTGGACCTCAATCTCAGATTTGAAATGGTTGTTTATCGCCATGATCATGATCTAAGTCATAATGATCATCATCACTGAATAAATTTCAAGATTTTCCTGATGCCATTACACATTTTTAAACATTCATCCATCCATTATTTGTAGCTGCTTATCCTGTTCAGGGTCACAGGCAAGCTGGAGCCTATCCCAGCTAACTATGGGTGGGAGGCAGGGTACACCCTGGACAAGTCACCAGGTCATCACAGGGCTGACACATAGAGACAAACAACCATTCACACTCACATTCACACCTACGGTCAATTTAGAGCCACCAATGAGCCTAACCTGCATGTCTTTGGACTGTGGGGGAAACCAGAGCACCCGGAGGAAACCCACACAGACACGGGGAGAACATGCAAACTCCACATAGAAAGGCCCCTGTTGGCTGCTGGGTTTGAACCCAGGACCTTCTTGCTGTGAGACAACATTGCTAACCACTACACCACCATGCCCATTTTTAAACATTAGTGTCTTAAATGGCTAGAACATTACCCTGATTCTCAATCACTCATGTTTTTCTTTTATTTCTTTCTCAGTCTCTCTCACTGATTTGCTCTGTCTGTCTTGCCATCCACATGTGCTCAGCTCTTCATTAGCTCTCCATGACTACTTGTGAAGAAATAGTGCCTGAAACCAATGTTTAAAATAATGGAGGCCCTTATAAATTCCACTCGAGTGCACCCAAGGGTAAAATTAGATAGAGACAGAACAACCCCTGAATGCAGCCATTTTCCATGATAGCAGAGCATGGGAGTGGTAAAGGATAGAGAAAGGGTCAGCAAGTTTGCAAGGAAAAGTGTGTATGTTTGGGAGGAATACAGTGATGGGATGATGGATGTAGAACCTGCCACATTGTGTGTCTAGACAATTCTTAAAAATTGGGTTCCATATAACTGAACTTGGATGTTATTGACAAGAGTGAAAACAGAATGGGGTAAAGTGAAAGGTCATCAGCATACAAGGCACCAATTTCTCCTAAATATCATTCAGTGAAGATTGGTTGGGTGTCTTCTCAGGCTGTATTTAAGGTTGAGTTCTGTTCTATGCAGTGATGGTTTACATCAAATTCCCAAGAAAGTTTTCATTAATTCCTCACTTCAAAATGGTAAATTAAAGGTGCAGTAATAAACACTTACATCTCACTCACACATTATGAATAAATAAATGACTTGATTGGGTAGCTTGTTAATTTGGGTGCATCAGCAACTCTCTGTGCACAATCTAAAAAATGAAATGCAAAATGTTAAAATGTGCTGGATCAAGTGCTATAAGCTGCTAAATAATAAGTATGGAAGTCAGATTGCTTTTTTCAATCCTCATTTCCTACCCCTGAGGCTTAAAGGTAAGTCCATGTGGCTAAACAGGATGGTCTAGATGCTACTGAACCCCCCCCCCCAAAAAAAAAAAAAATGTACCAGATGTTTCTAGTGAAGCAAAATCAGGCAACCTTCATAGGCATGGACTACAAACATGCAGGTGATTTTAATATGATGAATGGCACAAATAGGAAAAAAAGCATGTACGTAACTCAACCCTGAATGTGTGTAACTTTCTCAGTGTGGCAGATCACAGAATCCAGGGACACATGTCGGCCCGGGGGCATTTTGAGTTATTGACAGATTCAGAAAGTACAGTTTCTAAGCTTTCCAATGATGCCTTCCATGTGGAGATCTGACAATATTTGAAGAATGTGTGGCCTTTTGAAAGTGTATACTTCTTAAAACAGAAAAGGGAGAAAATCGCCCTCAAAGTTTTCCATCTCAGCTACTCTGGGTGTAGGGCGGGCACATAATGGTGCTCATTTGCATGACATTAAGGAAAGCCCTACCCCCTACGAGCTAGCATGATACTACTTTCATGTAAACAAAGATCACCACGTCAATTTTCCTTCCATGCAAAGTATGCCCAACACAATTATGAAATACAAAAATAAGTCCTAAAGTATACAGTGGTGCTTGAAAGTTTGTGAACCCTTTAGAGTTTTCTATATTTTTGCATAAATATGACCTAAAACATCATCAGATTTTCACACAAGTCGTAAAAGTAGATAAAGAGAACCCAGTTAAACAAATGAGACAAAAATATTATACTTGGTCATTTATTTACTGAGGAAAATGATCCAATATTACATATCTGTGAGTGGCAAAAGTATGTGAACCTCTAGGATTAACAGTTAATTTGAAAATGAAATTAGAGTCAGGTGTTTTCAAATCAATGGGATGACAATCAGGTGTGAGTGGGCACCCTGTTTTATTGAAAGAACAAGGATCTATCAAAGTCTGATCTTCACAACACATGGTTGTGGAAGTGTATCATGGCACGAACAAAGGAGATTCCTGAGGACCTCAGAAAAAGCATTGTTGATGCTCATCAGGCTGGAAAAGGTTACAAAACCATCTCTAAAGAGTTTGGACTCCACCAATACACAGTCAGACAGATTGTGTACAAATGGAGGAAATTCAAGACTATTGTTACCCTCCCCAGGAGTGGTTGACCAACAAAGATCACTCCAAGAGCAAGGCATGTAATAGTCGGCAAGGTCACAAAGGACCACAGGGTAACTTGTAAGCAACTGAAGGCCTCTCTCACATTGGTTAATGTTAATGTTTCTGAGTCCACCATCAGGAGAACACTGAACAACAATGGTGTGCATGGCAGGGTTGCAAGGAGAAAGCCACCGCTCTCCAAAAGTAACATTGCTGCTCGTCTGCAGTTTGCTAAAGATCACGTGGACAAGCCAGAAGTCTATTAGAAAAATGTTTTGTGGACAGATGAGACCAAAATAGAACTTTTTGGTTTAAATGAGAAGTGTTATGTTTGGAGAAAGGAAAACACTGCATTCCAGCATAAGAACCTTATACCATCCGTGAAACATGGTGGTGGTAGTATCATGGTTTGGGCCTGTTTTGCTGCATCTGGGCCAGGACGGCTTGCCATCATTGATGGAACAATGAATTCTGAATTATACCAGCGAATTCTAAAGGAAAATGTCAGGACATCTGTCCATGAACTAAATCTCAAGAGAAGGTGGGTCATGCAGCAAGACAATGACCCTAAGCACACAAGTCGTTCTACCAAAGAATGGTTAAAGAAGAATAAAGTGAATGTTTTGGAATGACCAAGTCAAAGTCCTGACCTTAATCCAATCGAAATGTTGTGGAAGGACCTGAAGCCAGCAGTTCATGTGAGGAAACCCACCAACATCCCAGAGTTGAAGCTGTTCTGTACAGAGGAATGGGCTAAAATTCATCCAAGCCGGTGTACAGGACTGATCAACAGTTACCATAAATGTTTAGTTGCAGTTATTGCTGCATAAGGGGGTCACACCAGATACTGAAAGCAAAGGTTCACATACTTTTGCCACTCACAGATATGTAATATTGAATCATTTTTCTCAATACATAAATGACCAAGTATAATATTTTTGTCTCATTTGTTTAACTGGGTTCTCTTTATCTACTTTTACGACTTGTGTGAAAATCTGATGATGTTTTAGGTCATATTTATGCAGAAATATAGAAAATTCTAAAGGGTTCACAAACTTTCAAACACCACTGTACTTTAACGTTTTGTGGTTGAAAAATTACTCACACCGTAAGAAAGAAAGATAGCACGATGATGACACAACTAACACAACACTAGTTTCATGTAAAGCCTCGGTCACAACCGGCCGTATGTGCTCCTACGGCCGGTCTACATGCAAAAAACGCAAGAAACACACGGAGAGCGCGCATGAAACGCACGAGAGCGCGCATGTGAAAAGCACGAGAGCGCGCGTGTGATGTGCTGATTTTCGAGCCGCAGACCGGCCGCAGAGGTTCTTTGTCATGTCAAACAAACTCTACGGGCGCTTACGTTTTTTTCAGGTTGCAAGACAAACTTACGGCCAACGCGCGTCTTTCTCCGTGAACAAAAAAAAAAAAAACGCAGCGATTTGGGAAACGCCAAAAATCACACGGCTAAAAAATCGTACGTCCGGTTGTGACCTAGGCTTAACCAAACCACAACACTCTCCGTTACATGCAAAAATAACCACACAGCCTTAGATTAATAAACTTACCCCATCAGAAAGAGAAACGGCGCCTTGCACACACCAATGCCTCCGATGGAATGTAATCCTAGAACGGTCCGTGTATCATCCAATCATTCAAGTATATTCCATTCAATCTGGAAAACGAGGTTGCGTTTTTTTTTGCTAGAAATGGTGATCTCCGTTGTAAATATCGTGTGTCTGTTTGCGTCGCGGTGTGTCACCTCCTCTGCGCTCTGTTTAGTAACTCATTCCATAGTGAAATCACACGCCTGTATGCAGTTAAGTAGCCATGCGCTCAACTCGGATCATACAGCTGATTAGTGGAAAAAAAAAACAAATGACTTAAATCATCATGTGAATGGCCCATATGGTAATTTACCCACACCCCCCAGCAGGCTACAGTCCTGACAAAAATGAGACAATTTGCAACAAATAATGTATGCTTTTCCAACAAAACAATCTGTTATCAGAAATACTGATTGCATTCTTCAAGATCTCAACTTGCACATGATAGAAAAAAACAAAAATCACACATTTCGAAAAAAAATGCTTCTTTTGCGATTATCTCAGATTCGTTTCGGCCGACATGTGTCCCTGGATTCGGTGAGGGGTCACATATTATGTCGCCAACTCTGAACATGGCCCTCAGTTATGGACTGAACATAAAATTAAGTTAGCAAAAATGTGAAACTGATGTGAAACCAAGTCTGATTCTTCAGCGATATGGTTTAGAACACTTCCTTGTGACTTTTTTTTGCTTTAAACTACTCCTTTGAATTCCACATGCTCTCCTAGTGGGTTTCTTTGGGGATCTCATGGGGGCAGCCTGAAGGTTAGTGAAGCAGCCTTGGGCTCAAAGGGTTGCTGGCTCATTTCCTGGGATCAGCAGGAAAAATGTGAGGGGAGTTGAGTGAATGAACAGCAGCACCCTCCCCCCCCGTATCATAGCTGAAGTGCCCTTGAGTAAGGCACCTAACCCCCAACTGTTCTCCGGGTACTGTAGCATAGCATAGATGAGTTAAATGCAAAGGAGGAATTTCACTGTGCTTGAGTGTACATGTGACAAATAAAGACTTCTTCTTCTCTGGTTTTTATCCCAACTCCCAAACCATGTGATTAAGTGTTTAAGATAAAATTACCCCTTGGTGTGAATCTCCTTGCGATGGACTGTTGCCCTATCCATAGTGTATTCCTGTTGAGTGCCCAGTTCTTCTGGGGTAGGCTCCAGACCATGATCCTGACCAGGATAAAGTGGTTACTGAAGATCGATGTATGAATGAATAGTCCTTTAAAGGCCACTTTGATGAATGTGCACAGAAAGAGCCTTTGGTGCCTCTGAGGATCCCTGAGACAATCCTGGGATGTGACTCACATACAGATTAGGGCCAAGACGTGCTCAGCTGATTTGCTTTAAAATGTCTAACAAGCTTCTCTGGGCCTCAAGTGTTGCCAATATCCCTAAACCCCCAGTCCATTGTCTTACCAGCCATCCTGGCACAGAGAAAACGGCTGCTAACTGGTTTGGAAACAGAATCAACAGGGATTTGAAAATACGAACCCTGTGTTATGGAGGATTTTTCCTCATTTGCTGTTCACAAAGGGATTTCTTTATGAAAAGAATGTGGAAAGAGAGAGAAGTAGAAAGACATCATTCAGTCTGCTGCATGCTGTAAGGTAATGGGCTGATCATGTCTGTTTATGCTGTGATGACTGGACAACATAAGCAGACCTTTTCGTTAGTAGGATTGATGAGAGTAGGAAGGAGGACAAGGTTGGGAACGTCAACACATTTCTCATAGTTGCTAGACAGTAATGTGTCTATTGCACAATTCACAGCAACATAAGGCTGTCAAAAACAACAAATAAGGTTACTTTTCCCATCTGCAATAGGGCCTTTGGGTCTCACTCTAAATCTGCCCTGAAAGAAGGGATGGTATATAGTGTTGCTGTCTATACTGCATAAGAAGCAGGGAATGTAACAGTATAAATGTAATGTATTGCTTATTGAAAGCATTAAGCTTAGTAATAGAAGGAGGAAAGGATGCATTTGGGATTTATCCTGTTTTTAGCAAGCCCTCTCATTTCCCAACAGGTTTCCAAATTGAATGCTGTTATGTTATGAACTGCTCAAATCAACACTCTGCTGCTACCTATTAAGGCAAATGGAGGAAGTATCCTATTACCCAAGCCTATATAAACTGCCCCCACTAGGTTGCACTTTTATATTGACCTACATCTGACTTGAGGCAGATAACATCCTAATAATTCAGCAGAAAATATTCAGCCTATCCAACCAACAGGAAACGCTATGGTACAATTAAAGAAATAGGAACAGAGCTTATTGAATTGTCTGGAGGATCCTGAAATGCCAGTCAGGATTCTTGGATTCTACAATAATGTAGCTGTTAATCACAGGTTTATATTAATGCGCTTGTTCTAAACCAGTGTTTCTCAACCACTAGGCCACGGCCCATTAGTGAGCCGAGAAGTGCCATCTAGTGGGCTGGGAATTTTTTTTTTCCAAGTTGAAGCTAATTTTTACTTATAGTAGGGTACAATTGCTCGGTTGCATCTGACATCACATCTGCCTCATTAAGCTATGGTCACGCTACAGTTCACAATGCTTTCCGATGGGTTATCGATGAAAATGAGGCATTTTGATGGCGATATACACGTGAGCTAAAAGTTGTGGTCACACAGCAGGTGAACACTTGACTGTCATGCCTTTGCGCACTTGAGTCTGGCACAGCTCGAGCTCACAGAGTGCGTTGTGCATGCACTTGGGACCCAGTCGTTATAGGAAACACCTGATGCTGATTTGAGCACAATCAGCAGATACGGAAGCTGTTTTCACAGAGGCTTTGTGAAGTATTATTATTATCACTGTCACATTTGTTTCTAGGCATGTTTATAACACTGCTTAAATACTCTGCTTTATGATTCTGCTTGGCGGCATGGTGGTGTAATGGTTAGCGCTGTCGCCTCACAGCAAGAAGGTCCGGGTTCGAGCCCCGTGGCCAGCGAGGGCCTTTCTGTGCGGAGTTTGCATGTTCTCCCCGTGTCCGCGTGGGTTTCCTCCGGGTGCTCCGGTTTCCCCCACAGTCCAAAGACATGCAGGTTAGGTTAACTGGTGACTCTAAATTGACCGTAGGTGTGAATGTGAGTATGAATGGTTGTTTGTGTCTATGTGTCAGCCCTGTGATGACCTGGCGACTTGTCCAGGGTGTACCCTGCCTTTCGCCCATAGTCAGCTGGGATAGGCTCCAGCTTGCCTGCGACCCTGTAGAACAGGATAAAGCGTCTAGAGATAATGAGATGAGATGATTCTGCTTTTGTAAAAAAAAAAAACACTTGGAAGATGGCTCTGGACACTACAGTAACATTTTATGGCTGAGGACTACAGTCGACTTGCTAACTTTAGGACTGCAGTTGGTTGTCATGAACAGTTTTGCACTCAAATCTCCATCAACGAAGAGTTTATAACTTCAACAAAACAGACTTCATGTTAAAACTATAATGGATTTCCTGGTTACACAAATATACTTTGTAACTATATAGGACACTGTTATAGAAGCAAGTTATTTATAATCATGCTATCTGTTATCACCCAGAGGAGGATGGGTTCCCTTTTGCATCTGGTTCCTCTCGAGGTTTCTTCCTCATGTCGTCTGAGGGAGTTTTTCCTTGCCACCGTCGACACAGGCTTACTCACTGGGGATTTATTAGGGATAAAAAAGCTCACATTTGAAGTCTTTAATTCTCTGTAAAGCTGCTTTGCAACAATGTCTATTGTTAAAAGCACAATAAAAATAAACTTGACTTGACTTAAATATCACTCCTGCTAATAAACACTCTTCCTGCACTTAGATCTGTCTACTGCCATCTATCTTGTAGTGTCATGATCCCCAGATCTTTGACCCAGCCACATATAAAAAGTTGTCCACCTCCCTACTCTTCCAGGTTTTCATCTGCGTGTCCATGTAGAACAATGTCTGCAGCACCAGGTAGTTTGAGATGTTGGGGAAATCAACGGATGGATAATTTTCCGACTCATAGGAAAAATCCTTCTTTGGTAAAGTGTAAGGATCTAATCCCATTGAGTGGTTTTGAGATCCACTTCTTTTGAGTGTACTTCTTGATTTTAATAACTTGTGTGGCAGCGGGGGTGTGGCCAAGCAGCAGTCTGTGAATGGAGGGCGGGGTCGGGGAAGGTAAGTGGCTAAGTCATTCCACCTGTTGTCGATTAATGTGTGTGTGTGTGTGCTTGTTACAGGGACGAAGCATAAAAGGAGGGGGAGAGCAGAGAAAAGAGGCTCCCTCCCAACCACAACGCATGTGTGTGTGTGTGTGTGTGTGTGTGTGTGTGTGTGTGTGTGTGTGTGAGTGAGTGAGTGAGTGACTGAGTGAGTGAGTGAGGGCTGAAAAGCTAAATTAAGTGAAATAAAGTTTGTGTGTGATCATCAACTCTCGCCTGCCGTGCTTCTGTGCTCCACCCACATCGGGAACTGCTACAGTGGTGCTGAAACCCAGGACACACAGAAGGGAACCACCCATGGAGTCCTCCCCATTCAAAGAGCTCATCCTTGCCCTTGCTACCACCCAGCAGAAGCAGCATCAAGCGCTGATCACCCTCTGAAAAGAACAAGAGCAATGCTTTGAAGCCTTGATGCTGGCCCAGCAGGAAGATACGGCATCTGCTCACGTCAGCAGGGGCGTCGACCATCACCACAGCCAGCACCCTTACTAAGGTGGGCCTACAGGACAATCCAGAAGCATTCTTCGCCCTCTTCAAGCAAGCAGCAGAGGCGTGGGGGTGGCCGCTGGAGCAGCGGGTGGCGCGCATCTTCCCGCTCCTGACTGGCGAGGTGCAGTGCAGCAGCTCCCTGCTGACAGCCCAATGGTGTATGCTGACCTGAGGAAAGCCATCCTGCAGCGGGTCGGCCGTTCCCTGGAACAACATCGCCAGCTCTTCCGGACGCTGGCATTGGAGGAGGTCGGCTGGCTGTTTGCATTTGGCCAGCAACTCTGGGACGCCTGCTGGCAGTGGCTAAGGGCGGAAGACCGCGACACCGATGAGATCATTGATCTGGTGGCACTGGAACAGTTTATCTCTTGACTTCCGGAAGGAATGGCGGAATGGGTCCAGTGTCATCGCCTGGCATCTCTGGAATGAGCCGTCAAGCTGGCGGAGGACCATCTGAAGGCGGCACCGGCGGCAAGCAGACGAGGCATCTCCCCTTGCTTCTCTTCTCTCTCTCTCTCTCTTTCCCCCGTTTCTCATTCCCCTCCCCACCCTGTTCCCCTGCAGTGGAGGTGGCATCCGGCTCCTCCCCAGCCGGCCCGTCGCACCCATGGTGTCCTCCCATCTTCCTCTTTTGTCTCTGTGTTGTCTCCTCCTCAGGTGAGTGACACCTGTAATGCCAGTGCAGAGGGAAAGCCTGGGCCGGTGTGCTGGCACGGCGGGGAGTTGGAGCATCTCCGGAGTCGGAGCATCTCCAGAGTCGGAGCTCCACAAGGGAGGTGGGAGCTGTGGTCCGGATCCCTGATGTGCCAGAAACCGCCCCTGATCGGGCCGGAACGTATCGCATACTGGTAAGTGTTCAAGGGGATACATACAGCATCATGCTTTGGTGGATTCCGGTTATAATCAGACCTCAATTCACCAACGCCTGGTAGAAGGTGAGGCACTGGGGAGATCACAAGTGGTGAAAGTGCTGTGTGTGCATGGGGATGTTCACAATTATCCCTTGGTGTCTGTCCGTATTCTATTCCGGGGCCAAATGCATAGAGTAAAGGTGGTGGTTAGTCCTCGTCTCACCCACTCATTGATTTTGGGTACTGATTGGCCAGGGTTAAAAAAGCTGATGGAATATTTAACACGTAGTGGGTCCTGCACTAGTAGGTCACAGGAAGCTGTCACAGAGCTGTCTATGTCAGCACCACATCAAAGTGAGGAGCAGCCCGCTCCTCCTCCCTCTCTCGGGGATTCCCTTGGGGATTTCCCATTAGAGCAGTTGCGAGACGAGAATCTGCAGCATGCGTTTGACCAAGTGAAAGTAATCGATGGTCAAACTCTTCAGCCAAACGCAGCACCGACCTTCCCTTATTTTGCTATTATTAAAGGTAGATTGTACCGAGTGATGCAGGACATTCAAACTAGTGAACGAATAACTCAATTGTTAATCCCAAAGAGCCGTAGGGAACTCATATTCCATGTGGCTCACTTTAATCCCATGGCTGGACACTTAGGGCAAGATAAAACACTAGCCTGAATAATAGCCCGGTTCTATTGGCCAGGGATTCGCGGGGATGTCCGTCAGTGATGTGTGACATGCCGTGAATGCCAATGAGTAAATCCTGCGGCCACTCCAAAAGCGCCGTTGCGCCCTCTTCCTCTAATTGAGACTCCGTTTAAGCGAATTGGGATGGATCTCATTGGGCCATTAGATCAGTCGGCACGAGGGTATCGCTTTATTTTAGTTCTGGTGGACTATGCAACGCGATATCCGGAAGCAGTGCCTCTCCACAATATCTCAGCATGCAGTATTGCGGAAGCACTCTTCCGCTTTATCTCCCGGGTTGAGATTCCGAAAAAAATCCTCACAGACCAAGGCACTTCATTTATGTCACACACGCTGCGCAAACTGTATGGGTTATTGGGGATTGTCTATCTGCACCAGTGTCTATCACCCACAAACGTATGGCTTAGTAGAGTGATTTAACCAAGCACTCAAAAACATAATCCGGAAAATTGTAAGTGAAGATGCACGTAATTGGGATAAGTGGCTCGAGCCCCTGTTATTCGCAGTGCAAGAGGTCCTGCAAGCCTCCATGGGGTTTTCTCCATTTGAATTACTATATGGGTGTAAGCCGCATGGCATTCTGGACATGCTATGGGAAAATTGGCAGGAGAGACCTTCACCTAGCAAAAATGAAATCCAGTATGGTCTTGAACTGTGCACAAAACTCCACACCTTCACACACCTAACCCAGGAGAATTTGCGGCAGGCACAAGAACATCAAATCCAGCTGTATGACAGGGGCACGTGCCTTAGAGAGTTCACGCCGGGAGACAAAGTGCTCGTATTATTGCCCACATCGAGCTCCAAGTTAGTCACCAAGTGGCAAGGGCCCTTCGAGGTCACACGGCGAGTTGGGAACGTTGACTATGAGGTGAGGCGAATGGATAGGGGCGGGGCATTGCAAAATTTACCACCTCAACCTTTTAAAATGCTGGAATGAGGGGGTCCCCATGGCGTTGGCGTCGGTAGTCCCAGAGAAGACGGAGCTGGGGCCGGAGGTGAAAAAGATAACATCTTGGACCACTCCAGTCCTGTGTGGAGACCACCTCTCACCGGCCCAACTCACGGAGGTGGCCAAGGTGCAAAAGGAATTTTCCAACTTGTTCTCGCCCCTTCCTGGTCGTACCCACCTCATAGAACACCACATCAAAATGCCCCCGGGGGTGGTAGTGCGTAGCCGCCCTTACTGCTTGCCCAAACACAAGAAAAATGTGGTTTAGGATGAACTCAAGGCCATGCTCGAAATGGGCATAATCGAGGAGTCCCACAGTGACTGGACCAGCCCAGTGGTCCTGGTTCCCAAGACTGATGGGTCAGTCTGGTTCTGTGTGGACTATAGAAAGGTCAACACGGTGTCTAAATTTGACACATACCCAATGCCTCACATTGATGAGTTGCTTGATCAGTTAGGCGCTGCTCGCTTTTATTCGACACTGGATCTAACAAAGGGATATTGGCAGATCCCCTTGACTCCTCTATCCCAAGAGAAAATGACCTTTTCCACACCATTTGGATGACACCAATTTGTCACACTCCCTTTTGGGTTATTTGGGGCGCCCGCTACATTCCAGTGGCTTATGGACAGGGTCCTCCGCCCTCACACTGCCTACGTGGCCACCTATCTGGATGATATAATAATCTACAGCCATGATTGGCCACGGCACTTGGAACACCTGAGGGCCGTTCTGAAGTCGCTGAGGAGAGCGGGCCTCACAGCTAATCCGAAAAAGTGTACAATTGGGCGGGTGGAAGTACGGTATCTGGGGTTCCACTTGGGTCATGGGCAGGTGCGGCCCCAAATTAACAAGACTGCAGTGATTGCAGCCTGCCTGAGGCCAAAGACCAAAATGGGGGTGAGACGGTTCCTGGGGCTGGCTGGCTATTATCATAGGTTTATACCTAATTATTCGGATGTCACCAGCCCGCTAACCAATCTCACTAAAAAGGGGGCTCCAGATCTGGTCCAGTGGATGGAGCAGTGCCAACAGGCCTATTCTGAGGTAAAAACTGCACTGTGTGGGGGGCCACTTTTACACTCCTCTGACTTCTCTCTCCCCTTTATTTTGCAGACTGATGCATCGGACAGAGGGCTGGGGGCCGTTTTGTCCCAGGAGGTGGAGGGCGAGGAGCGCCCCGTGCTGTACATCAGCCGGAAACTCTCGATGCGTGAAAGCAAGTATAGCACCATCGAAAAAGAGTGTCTTGCCATCAAGTGGGCGGTCCTCAACCTCCGATACTACCTGCTGGGGCGCCCTTTCACTCTCTATTCGGACCACGCGCCCCACCAGTGGCTCCACCGCATGAAGGATGCCTATGCGCAGATCACCCATTAGTATCTCGCCCTCCAGCCATTTAAGTTCGAGGTGATCCACAGGCTGGGGGCACAGATGGTGGTGGCGGACTTCCTGTCCTGTCGCGGGGGGGGAGAGTCAGCTTCAGGCTGGACGGCTCCCCGGCCTGAGTCAGGCGGTGGGCGTATGTGGGAGCAGGGGCATGGCCAAGCAGCAGTCTGTGAATGGAGGGTGGAGTCGAGGAATGTAAGTGGCTGTCAGTCCACCTGCTGTCAATTAATGTGTGTGTGTGTGTGTGTGTGTGTGTGTGTGTACAGGGACGGAGCATAAAAGGAGGGGGAGAGCAGAGAAAATAGGCTCCCTCCCGACCACAACACATATGTGTGTGATACAGTGAGTGAGTGAGTGCTGAAAAGCTAAATTAAGTGAAATAAAGTGTTTATGTGTGACCATCAACTCTTGCCTGCAGTGCTTCTGTGCTCCACCCACATCGGGAACTGCTACACTTGCTTGTTTGCTGTACATGGCAATAAACATGGCAATAAGTTATTGTGTTAATGGACCAGACTCCACTTTTGGATCATTAATCCCTTTTGACTGAGAATACCGAGGTGGCATGGTGGTGTAGTGGTTAGTACTGTTGCTTCACAGCAAGAAGGTCCTGGGTTCGAGCCCAGTGGCCAGCGAAGGCCTTTCTGTGTGGAGTTTGCATGTTCTTCTCATGTCTGCATGGGTGTGCTCCGGTTTCCCCCACAGTCCAAAGGCATGCAGGTTAGGTTAACTGGTGGCTCTAAATTGACCATAGGTGTGAGTGTGAATGGTTGTTTGTCTCTGTGTCAGCCCTGTGATGACCTGGTGACTTGTCCAAGGTGTACCACGCCTCTTGCCCATAGTCAGCTGGGATAGGCTCCAGCTTGCCTGCGACCCTGTAGAACAGGATAAGCAGCTACAGATAATGGATGGATGGACTGAGAATGCCCTGCATGCATGGGTTTATGTTGGCTTCTGGTACAGCCATACAGTTTTGAATAAAATACCTACAATTAAAACCCTTTGTTTTTTATTGCACTTCCTGCAATTCCTGGGCTCCCATCTGTAACAGGGAGTGATGTTGCATCCCATTAATACACTTTACAATAGATTATTAGATTCTAATAGAATAGATGAGCCAAAATAATTGGCGATCTTTTTTAATGGGCCCCGACTCGTTACAAGAATGAATAGGTGGGTCTCAAGGCAGAAAAGGTTGAGAACCCCTGTTCTAAACCACTGTTTATTGGTTATTGATATAGGAATATTTTATATAGCCAATTGTGAGCATTTTATAAAACAAAGAGAGAAAAAAGCAAAATTGCATCCCTCAAGGTTGTGTTTTTGGAATGCCTTAGTTCATAAAAAACAATGATAATAACTCATCATTTTAAGAAAAAATGAATAAGAAAAATCTTCTTCTTTTCAATCATTGTAACATGGCTCGAATTTCTGTTTTCGTGAGAACTCTCTGTTAACCAATCAGCACATTTTCTCTTACAACCCTGATTCCAAAAAAGTTGGGACAAAGTACAAATTGTAAATAAAACCGGAATGCAATGATGTGGAAGTTTCAAAATTCCATATTTTATTCAGAATAGAACATAGATGACATATCAAATACTGTATTTAAACTGAGAAAATGTATCATTTAAAGAGAAAAATTAGGTGATTTTAAATTTCATGACAACAACACATCTCAAAAAAGTTGGGACAAGGCCATGTTTACCACTATGAGACATCCCCTTTTCTCTTTACAACAGTCTGTAAACGTCTGGGGACTGAGGAGACAAGTTGCTCAAGTTTAGGAATAGGAATGTTAACCCATTCTTGTCTAATTTAGGATTCTAGTTGCTCAACTGTCTTAGGTCTTTTTTGTCGTATCTTCCATTTTATGATACGCCAAATGTTTTCTATGGGTGAAAGATCTGGACTGCAGGCTGGCCAGTTCAGTACCCGGACCCTTCTTCTATGCAGCCATGATGCTGTAATTGATGCAGTATATGGTTTGGCATTGTCATGTTGGAAAATGCAAGGTCTTCCCTGAAAGAGATGTCATCTGGATGGGAGCATATGTTGCTCTAGAACCTGGATATACCTTTCAGCATTGATGGTGTCTTTCCAGATGTGTAAGCTGCCCATGCCACACGCAATAATGCAACCCCATACCATCAGAGATGCAGGCTTCTGAACTGAGCACTGATAACAACTTGGGTCGTTCTTCTCCTCTTTAGTCCGAATGACACGGCATCCCTGATTTCCATAAAGAACTTCAAATTTTGATTCGTCTGACCACAGAACAGTTTTCCACTTTGCCACAGTCCATTTTAAATGAGCCTTGGTCCAGAGAAGACATCTGCGCTTCTGGATCATGTTTGGATATGGCTTCTTCTTTTAACTATAGAGTTTTAGCTAGCAACAGCAGATGGCACGGTGAATTGTGTTCACAGATAATGTTCTCTGGAAATATTCCTGAGCCCATTTTGTGATTTCCAATACAGAAGCATGCCTGTATGTGATGCAGTGCCGTCTAAGGGCCCGAAGATCACGGGCACCCAGTATGGTTTTCCGGCCTTGACCCTTATGCACAGAGATTCTTTCAGATTCTCTGAATCTTTTGATGATATTATGCACTATAGATATGTTCAAACTCTTTGCAATTTTACACTGTCGAACTCCTTTCTGATATTGCTCCACTATTTGTCGGCGCAGAATTAGGGGGATTGGTGATCCTCTTCCCATCTTTACTTCTGAGAGCCGCTGCCACTCCAAGATGCTCTTTTTATACCCAGTCATGTTAATGACCTATTGCAAATTGACCTAATGAGTTGCAATTTGGTCCTCCAGCTGTTCCTTTTTTGTACCTTTTAACTTTTCCAGCCTCTTATTGCCCCTGTCCCAACTTTTTTGAGATGTGTTGCTGTCATGAAATTTCAAATGAGCCAATATTTGGCATGAAATTTTAAAATGTCTCACTTTCGACATTTGATATGTTGTCTATGTTCTATTGTGAATACAATATCAGTTTTTGAGATTTGTAAATTATTGCATTCTGTTTTTATTTACAATTTGTACTTTGTCTTAACTTTTTTGGAATCAGGGTTGTACTTTATATATTTATAAATGATATTATATATTGGAATATGGATGTCATGGTGGTGTAGTGGTTAGCACTGTCACCTTACAGCAAGAAGGTTCTGAGTTAGAGCAGTGGCTGACAGGGGCCTTTCTGTGTGGAGTTTGCATACCACCCCCGTCTGTGTGGGTTTCCTCCGGGTGCTCCGGTTTTCCCCACAGCCCAAAGGCATGCAGATTAGGCTAACTGGTGGCTCTAAATTGACCGTAGGTGTGAACGTGAGTGTGTATGGTTGTTTGTCTCTATGTGTCAGCCCTGTGATGATGTGGCGACTTGTCCAGGGTGTACCCCACCTCTCACCCATAGTCAGCTGGGATGGGCTCCATCTTGCCCAGACCCTGCACAGGATAAGTGGTTATGGATAATGGATGGATTCATATATTGGAATATCAGTGTTTTTTTTGTACTGATGTTAATGCTTCAAGCTACAACTGGCAAAACCTTGAAATAGCAGTTAAACTTTCCTTAAATCTGTTATCAGAAATATTCATAGTATTTAGTATAAAACATGCTAGATATTAAGAAATCTCTGCAATCTGCCCTGTATTCTGTCTCAGCCAGGTCAGAACGCAGGCATCAGGTTGTTTCGCAGGAAAAGGAAGTCCGTGCATATTATTTTGGTCTTCTTCAATTTACATTGGCTTTCTATTACGGTTCATATTGACTATAAAATCTCGCTTTTGTCCTTCAAAGCCCTGATTGGCCCAGCTCCAATATATCTGACTGATCTCTGGAAGGCATACTAGTCCATCACAGTTACTTCATTCAGCTGATGCAGGATTACTGCTCGGCTACAAGATTTCTCGCCACTCCGACTGTTTCTATATCGTGAGGTTAAACTCTGGAAAAGTGTTTCAGAGAATATTAGCAAGCTGTACCAGGGTTTTACAGAGAAAACAAAAGAATATAAAAGTGTACAAAAGTCTAGAGTTTATTTGGCATTTGGTATTTATTATTAATCATAAATATTTTATTTATTTTTAAATTTTATTTAATTTGAATGGGGTAGAAGTTAAGGTTTTTAATTTTTTCTTTTTTTATTTTAAGCTTTTCTTTCTGTTCATATGACCTCCACCAACTTTCTTGGAGGAGGTTATGTTTTTGCCTTCGTTTGTTTAACTGTTCCCAATGTAACTCAAAAAGTAGTGAACGGATTTGGATGAAATTTGGATGAAAGGTGAGCCATGGGCCAAGGAACAATTGAATAGATTTTAATGTAAATCCAGATATGTCTGCGGATCCAGGACTTTTTTTGCAGATACTTTAGTATGTGGCTTGGCAGAGGTATGGACTCTACCAAGTGCCCTTCTAGTTTATTTCTGGATTGATTGAGTTATTCATTAATTATATAAATAAGTCATTATTTAATTGCATGTTTGTTTCTTTGACATTTTATATTATATATAAAAATTTTATATATTTATATATAAACATATATGTTTCAAAAACAAAAAGGACAATTGTTACGGCACAGTGGTGTAGTGGTTAGCATGGTCACCTCACAGCAAGAAGTTTTTGGGTTTGAACCCAGCGGTTGGCAGGGGCCTTTCTGTGTGGACTTTGCATGTTCTCCCCCATGTCTGCGTGGGTTTCCTCCGGGTGCTCCGTTTTCCTCCACAGTTCAAAGACATGCGGTTAGGTTAATATGGGACGACCTTCGGCTGAGGTGCCCTTGAGCAAGGCACCTAACTCCCAACTGCTCCCTGGGCGCTGTTAGCATGGCTGCCTACTGCTCTGGGTATGTGTGTGTGCTCATTGCTCGTGTGTGTGTGCATGTGTGTGTTCACTGCTTCAGATGGGTTAAATGCAGAGAGGAATTTCACAAGCATGTGATGAATAAAGTTGTGCTTTCTTTCTTTCTTTCTTTCTTTCTTTCTTTCTTTCTTTCTTTCTTTCTTTCTTTCTTTCTTTCTTTCTTTTGTAGCTGTTTTTGTTCTGTGCCTTATACATGTGCTCAGTTAATGTAGCTGAAATTATCTATGCAAAAATTGAAGACAAAAGCCATCACTTTTACGATGAATACATTTAGGGCTTATTTTAATATCAGTCACCTGAGAGCAGCTGTTTCGAATTTTATAACAAAGGTCATTTATGGAAGTGTTTCTAAGCCCCAATGAGGAATCTGGGAACTGGAAATTTAGAGTTACTCATTTATTGAGGCTTTTGGATACATGAGCTGACATATACTGACCACCATTTTCCTCCATTTTCCACCATTTTCTGTAGACTTTTGCACAGTGCTGTGGAAAAGTCTACGGCACATGTAAAGAAATGCTGGAGACCAAAAATGTCTTAAAAATAATGAAAGTATATGTTTCAATATTAAAAAAAATACTATTAACAGCAGTAAGCCATAATAAATGAAACAAAGTCAATATTTGGTGTGAGATGACCCTTTGCTTAAAAAAAAAAAATAAATAAAAATCATAGTGTCAGGTACAATGAGGGCAGTTTTATAAGGAAATGAGCTGTAGGTTTTACTGGTTTTCTGAACACTTTGACTGTCACACTTGTGTCTTAATTTTGCACTAAAACCCAGTAGCTTTCATTATGTTTTCTTTTTTAACCTGAAAAGTGGTCTCTTATGTCATATGCTGCTCAGATACAAAAATTTTTTCTGTAACATTTAATTTTGTGCTGGAAAATAAACGTTTGGACTCTAAAGTATTTCTGTACTGACTTGATAATGTAGAAGCCATGAAATAGAAATCTATAACAAAGCTTGTATGAAAAAAAGGGGACCTAAGACTTTTGCACAGTACTGCATATTTCACCAAAATGACATGGAAATGTTTTATTTACATTACTTTCTAACATTACAAAAAATATATTGTGCAAAGAGTCAGTTTAATAAATGTAGTCTGCCTAAAGATGTGAAACACCTTGCTAGCTAAGAGCGATTTCCCTCCTCCCCCATTCAATACCTACATGCCACAGTGAAATGGACGTAATTCTAATCAACTTTGTTTGTAATCCTGGTTCTAGCTGTGAATATCCTAAAACATTCCTCCTGATTGAGATCCATGTAACAGAGAAACATATTTCATTTCAGAAAATATTCATGGTGGAATTTTGTTGGGGGTGTAGTCATGTTGTGTTCTTTCCATTTTTAAATAATGAATCATTTTGGGATATTTTTAAATAATCAAACCCTGATTGATACTTTTCCAGAACTTTGTTCTAGATGAACCCTGTGATAACCTGGCAATTTGTCCAGGGTGTACCCCACCTCTCGCCCACAGTCAGCTGGGATATGCTCCAGCTTGCCTGCGACCCTGTAGAACAGGATAAGCGACTACAGATAATGGATAGATGAATTTTCCAGATGTCTTTTGATAGCTCCTTGGTGTTCACATTGCTTTTTGTTTCGTAAATTCTCAAATCACAGATCGACTCCATTCAGCTAAGCATATGGCTTTTGATGGTAACTAATTTCGAAGTTTATACTTATTCACAGGCGTGAATACTTATGCAATCACAATGACGGCCCCCCTCATTTCAACATTATAGGCTATTTTGTTCAAATCCATGACAAAATACCATTGAAATCAATTTCAATTCCAGGTTGTGACACTACAAAGGCGGTGGGGTGGGGTGTGAATATTTATGCAAATGCTGTATATAGAGGTAAAATCAGAATGTAACCATGTGAAGGGTTTTCCCAAGCCATGTTAGCTTCATTCACTAATTAGCTCACATTTTTTTCTTGTCAGCACTAATTTGTCACGTAAACAAACATTCCTTTGACTAATATGTTTTCCAATCAGATCTTCATCTGAACATTCCAGTGTGTTAAAGTTCAATCTCCTTATTAACCTTTCTGATAGACTGATAAAGGTCAGCAACCTGACAACCTTTGGTATGATTGTTGCTCTGGTTAAGTATTAACACTCTGATTTATATATCTGAGAGCAGATTGCTGTGGAAAAGTTGCTGATTGGAGGTTAGAGAGCATTGGCTTAAAAGATTTCATTACTTTTTCTGCGCACGTTTCACCATTGCACCGTCTAGATGGAGCAATCGGCTGTGTTTATAGACGCTTGCGCTTTTTTATTAGCCCATAAAACAAGTAAATCGTAAATACACACTCATGCTGACTCGCCATGAATTTCCTTTTATGTATGTGGCTTAAATGTGACATTAACCTCTCCACCACCGTGCTGTAAAAAGCTTCATTAAGAAGCGTTCAGTCAAAAATAAGAGAATGCTAATAAGGGAGTGCTGTTATAGGAAAATAATCAACAACATCAGGATAGGTGGTGATGTAGCAGAGTTCCTGTTGCCACCCTGAATTTTATTTTACTTTTTCTTTAACAGCATGTACTGGTGTGTTTTATTCCTCTTATACCACAGCATGTTTCCTATAATTACAATTAAGAATTAATTCAAGAACAACACCTGGTACGTTTATCCATTCATAGCTACATTTAATTTTCAGAAACAAAGCAGTTCCTGTTATCACTTACTTTAGAGAAGATCTTGACTGTTACAAAACACTGAAATGGGAGACTCCTTCCATAAATGTTAAACATTTACAGAAACCATCAACATATAAAATATTATTTTTCCTTGTTAAATAACAACATATTAGCTTTTAGGCATGTAAAGTTATATCATGTGATGATACATTGTGATACAAATTTATGACGAATCAAATAGAAGAAATAAAATATGAATCGTGACCATTATCAGGATACATGATCTCTTTGTTTTTCCTCACTGTAATTCCATTGTTTGGACAGCTGAGGGTACAATAACGCGCAATATCAGGAATGCACGTGACTTCACCATAGGCGGAAGTAATACAGCTCTAATAAAGAATGGGAAAATAAATGTTACATTTATTTGGTCATACAAGTTTCTTCATTTAATTTTTTTTTCAAATATATTGTCAGGAAATGGAATCCTGAACACAATATCGTGAATCGAATCAAATTGTGAATCTGGTGAATCATTACATGTCTATGAGCCTTTGATTATGTAGATCATATGGTGTAGGAGTCCCTGTGAATGGGCTGTTACTATAGAAATGCTATATTCTTAGAACGAGTGCATTAACATCAACCTTTGCAGCTTCACTACTGTCAGAGCTGCTGTTTTTGGAAAATAATCAACACCTTCTGACTATATACGGCTTTTACAATCATCTTCTCAAACTCCTGCTGTTGCAGTGAATTATATTTGTGTCTGGAACTTTGGTTCCTGGTGAATACTATTCGGAGAAATGGCAAACACTCGCTGTGTTTTTATTACTGTTATTCCCTTCTTGTCATCGACTCAGTCCGAAATGTGAATTTCACGGTTCAGCGCTTCCCTCATGTTAGTTCAGACCGGAGTGAACCGCCAGTGAGTGTATACATTCTGTTTGTTCTACGTGACAGCAGAGGAGCAATGCAGGTGCTCAACAAACAGGAGGATGGCGGTAAAAAAAGAGAGAACCAAACAATCATGTGATGTGCATGCAGGACTTTTGCAAGCATCATCACTCCATTTTCATGCACACAAAACCTATAGCTCCATGCAGTTCTAGCTTCATGAACCAAGAATCAAGGATGGTGGGGTTTCTTGGGGTGCGGCATCTTTCACCACCATAACAACATCTTAAACATAGTTCTTGTCATGACTTATGTTTTAAAATAGCACGAGTAATGTTGTTTTGAACATGAATGAATTGTGGATTCTGATTGGTCAGAATTAACATTGCTTAATTTCCTATAATAGCAGCTCTGACAATAGGTTCATGTGTAAGGCAAATAATTTCCATTTTCATTGTAACAGCTCATTCACAGGGACTTGTACAGCGAACGCTTTATGTAATCGACCACTAATAATAAATGGATTTTTTTTAAATATGATGTACAAAATGAGATGTTTTAGTGTTATTTTTTTGGTTGTTCATTATTCTGAGAATATAGCTGCTTCAAGAAAGTATAACATCAACCTTAGCATTAAGATTACAGCTACTGTATTTTACTATTTTAGCTATTTTACAGCTATAGCTATGTACGGTAGCTATTTTCCAAAAAGCAGCTTGTTACATTACCGAGAAATGGTGAAGTGTAAATTCCTCTGTGTAACTTAAAGGAACAGTCCACCGTACTTCCATAATGAAATATGTTCTTCTCTGAATTGAGACGAGCTGATCCGTACCTCTCCGAGCTTTGTGCGACCTCCCAGTCAGTCAGACGCGCTGTTACTCCTGTTAGCAATGTAGCTAGGCTCAGCATGGCCAATGGTATTTTTTGGGGCTGTAGTTAGATGCGACCAAACTCTTCCACGTTTTTCCTGTTTACTATACCTTCTGCGCGCTTCGACAGCGCATTGATACCTTCACTCCTGAGTGAAGGTATCAATGCGCTGTCGAAGCGCGCAGAAGGTGTTAGTACACCTGTCATTATAGTGCGGACTTTCCATAGCATAGAAAATCGCCACGTTTCAATTTGTGTAACTGAACTTTGTTTCATGTCACTGGTCATATAAACCTATGTAAACAGGAAAAACGTGGAAGAGTTTGGTCGCATCTAACTACAGCCCCAAAAAATACCATTGGCCATGCTGAGCCTAGCTACATTGCTAACAGGAGTAACAGCACGTCTGACTGACTGGGAGGTCGCACAAAGCTCGGAGAGGTACGGATCAGCTCGTCTCAATTCAGAGAAGAATATATTTCATTATGGAAGTACGGTGGACTGTTCCTTTAAAGTTCCGCCTTTACCTCTGATTGTTACAAGGATTTGACTCTAGGGACTCCTCTCATGAGTATTAAATAAATTATCTCCATACTTGCCAACCCCCAGAGAATTAAAAGTGGTAGATCAGGTTGCGCAGCACCCTTCTAGGGGGGTCTGGGGGTATGCTCAGTGTAAAATGGTGCATCCTCCTGCATTCTGAGTGGCATATTTGAAGAAAATTGATCAAGAAACTGGACCGACATACTTCACAAAATGCTGCTTTGCACCTCGGCTCAATGCTTTGATGCTAGATGATCCGACAACCAAGTCATCTTGAACTTGTTGTTATAGCAGATGTTTTTTTCCGTTGGAGTTTTATTGTTCATCATCACCAGGGCATGTTTGGTTTTTATAAATACTGCCACGATTTATTGTAATATGCAGAGGTGGACAGTAAAGAAGTACATTTACTTGAGTACTGTACTTAAGTACACTTTTTGAGTATCTGTACTTGAGTATTAATTTTTTTTTAAACTTATGACTTTAACTTCAATACATTTGAAAGACAAATATTGTACTTTTCACTCCACTACATTCCTATCAAGGTCCTCATTACTTGTTACCATGAAGCAGCTTTGAAAGTGGATGTTTTTTTCTTTCCTTTTCTAAAACATGATTGATTTTTTCACAAGTGACACTGAGACAGTCTATCAGTAATCACTAGGGTCACGTCATGTTCATAGACTGTATAAAATCAAGATCAATGATTTCTCAGCAGCATTATTTGAACATGATCAGTTGATGGCAGAATGGAAGGAGGCAGTTCTTCTGGGGAATACACGCACCCATGGCCCATGAACCCGTGTTTCAGTTTTCTGAAAGGATTGAAGATTCGTTTCATTTTAAATGTTTGCTTTGTTTGATGAAAACGAACCACATCACAGCCTGCGGAACTCGCCAACAGACCTGCGGAAGTATATTAAGGTATGTAAACATTTTATTCCAAGAGAAAGCTTGCAACGAAGTTGTCTGTGCTTTTAGAGCTAGTGATAATGTTACAATAGCTATGCAGTCTGGTTAGTCAAATGACTTTCTATGGGTTTGCCCGCCAAGTTGCCATAACCTTGTCCACGGCTAATGTTTACACATAGCTAGTTAACTTGGACACTGTTAGTTAGCATGTAAAAATAGAGTTACACTAACATGAATAACATTAACTTATCTAAAGTCCTTTCAGAAATGTTTTAGCATAATTTTGCCAAATAAACAGAATGCAGAAATCTTTCTTTTCTAGTAACATTAGCTACCCAATATGATTTCGAGTTTAAAAAGAGTTTGCTAGCATGTCAGGTGGAGTTTCACTGACTAGCTAGCTTAACGTTAAACCACCATGATGGCACAGAATGTGTTCATTTTGTGAATTCGCATTTCTGTCTTTGGTAACAGCATTAGGTTTTGTAAGCATTGTGGCAATAATACAATGATGTGTTGACAGAAAATGTACTTTTAATACTTAAGTATTTTAAAAAGCAAGTACTTCAGTACTTTAACTTCAGTAAAAATTTGACTGTACAACTTTCACTTGTATTGGAGTAACATTTGACCAGTGGGATCTGTACTGTGATACAATTTAGATTCAACATCATTATAGCGCTGTTTCATTGGCTCTCGTCTTCACTTAATATTACTATTTGACGCCACAGACTTATATCCCATGTGCTGAAAACATCTGAAATGAGATCAGAAGCGTGAATCCAACAGTGTTCACTGATTATTTTGTAATGTGGGAGTTTTTAGAACTAAAAGTGGTCGGCGGTATCCACCTGTCAAAAGTGGTAGACTACTGCATGTATCAGTTGAGTTGGCAAGTATGCATCTCCTTACAGAAAAAAAAATCACAATATCAAGAGTTATACAGTATGTGTACTGTAAAATTCCCTGTGAACGAGCTGTTACCCAAGAACCAATAAAGCACTACTGTCAGAGCTGCTGTTCTAGAATATTAATCAACACCTTCTGACCAGAATTGAGAATTCACTAGCACTGTGCTATAATCCATTTCAGTCTACAGTATAAACAGAGGGAAAATAGAAAAAAAAGTAAAAGCAAATGTGTAGAAGAAAACATGTTGGTTTGTGGAGGTGTATATTATAGTTGAAGGGAGAAAAAAAGGAAGATATTCAGTGCCAGGGAATTTAAAGTAGAAGCCTACATAGCTAGCTACAGAGCATACTAATCTTTTCCCCCCTCTCACTGAGCCCTAATTCTGAGCTCTCTCGTCTTGTGCAATCTCGGATAAAATATTTATGGTTCTCATTAATGCGCTGTCTTAAAACCCACCACAAAAGGAAATGTTGGAGCAAAAAAAATTCCCACCTTCGTTAGGTAGAGTGAATATTTCAGTAACTCACATTTAGTCAGCTTATTGTGCCTTGACACTGCTTGGAGCTTGTAGACCCGCAGCTCATTTGTCATTCCAGTTGTCAGGTTTGACATGCTACTGTATATTTCAACACTTGTCATTTGGCAGATTTAAAACTCCGCTCATCTATCGTTTTGTTCATGTCCTTCAGTGTGTTGCTGAGGCAGGGATTCGGCTTTACTGTGGTTTCTTGTGTTTAAGAGGTTCAGTTTGCTGCACTGCGATCTAATCTGGTGCCTGCTGGAAGATTAGCTCCGACCCTCTGCGCCACCGGAACCTGCGCTTTTCCGGCTGTAAAAGAAATAGGGCGTGATGATAAATACAGCCAGGAATTGATCTCACTCGATCGCTGATAGCGCTGCTGCTGGGAGTAGGAGGTGGTGATGGTGGTAGTGGTGATGATGGTGGTGGGAGGGGGGGTTGTCTTTGAGCTACAGCCTGCTGGACTGACCTTGAGAAGCGAACAAACCTCGATGACATCATACCATCTCTTTGTGGAACTGAATACAATTGCATTATTCACAATGGACAGATAAACAGATACAAATGCAGATACAAACAAGAAGTGCATTTTTTTTCCTTTTTAGAAAGCTTGGATGAAAGGTTCACAGGGAATCTGGTTCAGACTAAAGGTATGTATCAGGACTAGGAACAAAAAAGTGGGAAGTAGAGTGAGTGGGAACGTTTTACTTTCATGCAGTTAAATATGAACTTGTGCCCAGGTTGGACAAAGGAAGGTCATATTTTTGTAAATGAATGAATGAATGAATGAATGAATAAGGACTTTGAGTCGGACATTTATACCAATGGCTGGACTATTCTAAAGAGTTAATAGCAAAACCTGACTGTTATCACCGATATCGTCAATTTCTTTTCTTCTATTAAGAATTTAATAGGAGAAAAACAAATGTACTTGTGCTAGCAATGACAACATCCCCCTGTGACATCAGCACAGAAGACAACTGTTAACTTCTCATGGAAATAAACAACAATACATGATGGAGGTTTACTTCAATCATAGTCTGGGCGAGAAAGATTTCAGCCCCATATCATTCTTATTTCCTCTTCATACTTTAAGACAGTTGGTGTTATTTTTGGTTCATAGTAAAAAAATAATTCATGCCATTTTTAACAACAAATAATTGGACTTGGCTACTAAAACCGAGCGTGATTTTTATGGATTTATTCCTTGAAAAGCAAATATGGCTTACTTCTACTCTCAGTCGGCCTTGCTGGATCAAGATCTTGGGGGATTCTGGACAAATCCAGGGTATTTCAGGTAACTTTCATATCAAAAGTTAGGAATAGCATTCCGAGCTGCAGGGAAACTTTAGACACCTTCCCGTTCTCGGCAGCAGTGGATCCAATCCTTTACACATGGGTGTAACATTGACCAAGTGGAGCTGAGTCCAGATATTGATCAGTATACACTGTTAGTAATCCCTCACCCCCCACTCCCCATCACTCCCACCCCCACCAATGGGCCACACTGCTGGTGTCAAGTCACCCCATCCTTTTTTCAGAGGCTTCTGCAAGTGTTTCACAACTCTCAGAGGGACAAAACTGGGTGTCTAAACCTCTCAGACTGTCCTTGTTTGACCTTGCACAAGATACTTTGAAAGTATGTTGTATCTGCAAAGAGAAACACGAATTCATGGGTTTCTCCACCAAGCAGACCTCAGTTTATCTCCAAGAAGTGTGACACCACCTTATCTTTTCATCTCACAAACCAAAAAGTGTGCGTCTTTGATAACTGTTGGACAGACAAGAATTTATTCCAGGGTTTATTGCTATGCTCAGATCAATAGGGACTGTGGATGTTTTTGGATTTAATTACACAGCAAATTCCTCAGTGTTGAATTAACACTTTTGGAGTTAATTTGTGTCCAATTAGACATATATAAACACAGTAGGGTGTTAAATCAACACTCTGGGTGTTAATTCAACAGTGGGGATTTTGCTGTGTATTTATCCCATTTTTGTCTTCAACTGCAATCCCTTTAGATAGAAACGATCTTCTACCTAATGTAACTTCATACACAAAGAGGAGCCTTGAAATGAAACAGGATTAATTCAGAGCTTTTCCAGCTCAAACTCTCATTGAATACAACACACATGAGCTGTGGACCTGCCTGAGCATCTGATCCAGTGTTACACAACACACCATTAAGAATAACCTTGGACGCTGTGGTTATGAATGCCTACATCCTTCACCATGAAGCACAGGAGCTGAATGTAAAGCTGGACATCAAAGAACATACACTTTCAATGGTACAGCCCTTACATGAATTAAACTCTAGCACATTACCAAGTTGGCCTAGTGGTTAGCATGTCCACCTCTCAACTGGGAGATTGTGAGTTCTACTTGCAGTTGGGTCATACCAAAGACCATCATAAAAATGGTACCTACTGCCATCTACTGATGTACACCACAATGCAGGTGTGAGAATGGTGTCAAACTCTCACAGTTACTAGAGGACCAGCCCTCCCTATGTAATAGATGAAAGGCTGAGGGCTATAGAAATGGAGATCGGCACCGCCTGATGTGCCTTGAGGCAGTATTTCTCAACCACTGGGGCATGGCCCATTAGTGGGCTGCGGAGCGCCATCTAGTGGGCTGCAAATTTTTTTCAAGTTTGAAGCCAAATAGTTCAGGATGTCGTAGGATCCCAAATCCAGTAGCTGCATGGTTTGCTGTATACTTTTCAAGTGGAACAAATACATTTGTGGGTAAATTAAGAAGAACAAGCCTTTATTTTGTTACATTTAACTCTTGCGCGCGCATGCGCACGCGCACACACACACACACACACACACACACACACACACACACACACACACACACACACACACAGCACACTGAATAAATAAATACGTTTTAGGTAAATTATATGGCTCTGTGATGCCTGCTGGAAGAGAAGAGCAGGGAGGATTAAGTATCAAGTGGCTGTGGTTTGTTTACACCCAATACTAAAACTTGTAGCATCCTAGCAACCATCGCAAAGACGCATACAAAAAGCCCAGAAACTCCTACTTACCCAGGCAAAAACGATACAGGATTTATCTTGTAGTGTCCTGATCCCCAGATCTTTAACCCAGCCACATATTAAAAGTTGTACTCTTCTATGCTCTTCCACAGGCCCGGCGCCAGGAACAGTTTACTAAGGGGGCAATTAGAAATCGCAAGGGGGCAAATATTTTTCATATAGTGTGTAGTAGTGATGGCGGTCTGACAACGTGTTTCAAACAATTAACTGCGCCAACCACAAAACCACGGCCCCGAAGGTTGCTTTAGTATGGGAAAATCATGTGACATATTACCAGGGCAGTTGCACTTTATCAACACCCGTGCCCACCTGTTAACCCTCCCCTCCAATTTTCTTACAGACACGCGTTACAACTGGAAAGATGCCAAACATAAAACAACACACACAAACCTACAGGCAAGTCCTTTAAATTTAAAATACATACAAATAGCTCCGCGGCATGAAAACAAAACGTCAATGCAAGTCTAAGGTACTTGGCTCGGCGGCCAAAATCATAATTTAAAAAAATCAACAGACCCCGCGGCTGCACCAGTAATAGCCTTCCTGACTCGCACTGAGTCAACGCTAACCACTTAATCCGCGATCCCAGTTTAGGCGTGTAGGGGACTAAACACTCTGAAGTGATGAATTTTCACCCCCGCTGCATGGGGGGTGACGTCAACGACACATATTCTTACGCTATTTGCGCACAAAGCGGACCATATATGAACACATACACCAACATAAACGGAGATAAACTTAGCCTACAAAGAAAGAAAATGGATTCACAATATTGTGATTGAATTAGTTTAATTTGGTGGGGGAAAGACTACTCCCATAAACTTGACTGCATATTACAGGATATTGTGGAGACAGTGCACTTGTAAGTGTCATAACAACCAATCAGATTTGTTCTACCGTGCCAGTTTTAGTAGTGATTTATGTGAAATGTATTTTTGTGCAATGCGCAACCACTTAATATTTCGTATTTGAAAATGCAAATTATTAATACATTATATTTTCATAAGAAAACAATTAAGTGATCTGAGTCTCCGTTGTAGCCACGAGGGGGCAACGCCCCCTTTCGCCTCCCCATGGCGCCGGGTCCGCTCTTCCAGGTTTTCATCTGTTTGTCTGTGTAGAACAATGTCTGCAGCACCAGGTAGTTTGCGATATCAGGGAACTCAATGGATGGATAATTTTCCAACTCATAATGAATGAATGAATGAATTAAATTTATTTATTTATTTATTTATTTATTTATTTAAACATAATAAGTTGATCAGCAGAGCTGGTGAGGTCGTGCATGCACAGATACAAATAATTACAAATACAAAAGACTAAAAATATACACAATCTTTAAAAAAGAAATATGTTGATTATCTGTTAATTATCTTCACATTAAGTTAATTAATAGTATGCATAACTATTGTCTTTGTATTTTGGTTACGGCTACAATAGGATCAAAATTTATTCTACTAATGTCAAATTTAGCTCGTAAATTTTTCTTTCATAGGAAAAATCCTTTGTTAGCGTGTAAGGACCTAATCCCACTGAGTGGTTTCTATATCCACTTCTTTTGAATGGACTTCTTGGTTTTAATGACTTGCTTGTTTGCTGAACACAAACATGGCAGTAAGTTCTTGTGTTAATGGACCAGACTCCACTTTGGATCATTAATCCCTTTTGACGAAGAATGCCCTGCATGCATGGTTTTATGTTGGCTTCTGGCACATCCATACAGTTTTAAATACAATACCTACAATTCAAAACAGTTTGTTTTTTCTCATTATCTCATTATCTCTAGCCGCTTTATCCTTCTACAGGGTCGCAGGCAAGCCGGAGCCTATCCCAGCTGACTACGGGCGAAAGGCGGGGTACACCCTGGACAAGTCGCCAGGTCATCACAGGGCTGACACATAGACACAGACAACCATTCACACTCACATTCACACCTACGGTCAATTTAGAGTCACCAGTTAACCTAACCTGCATGTCTTTGGACTGTGGGGGAAACCGGAGCACCCGGAGGAAACCCACGCGGACACGGGGAGAACATGCAAACTCCACACAGAAAGGCCCTCGCCGGCCCCGGGGCTCGAACCCAGGACCTGGAATAAGTCAGATGAAGCATAAAAAAAAGTTCCTTGCTCTTCTGGTTCCATATGGTGATGTGTCAAGTCAAAGTCCTTCTTGTGCCAGCACCTGGTATTCCCAGACAGTCTCCCATCCAAGTACTAACCAGGTCCTATGAGAGTTTGTTTTTTATTGCATTTATTTAATTCCTGGGCTCCTATCTGTAACAAGGAGTGATATTGCATTTCATTAATACACACTACAGTAGATTATTAGATTCTAATAGAGTAGATGAGCCAAAATAATTGGCGATCTTTTTTTAATGGGTCCTGACTCATTACAAGTATTAATAAGTGGGCCTCAAAGCAGAAAAGGTTGAGAACCCCTGCCTTCAGGACCTGGTTAGTACTTGGATGGGAGACTGTCTGGGAATACCAGGTGCTGGCACAAGAAGGACTTTGACTTGACACATCACCATATGGAACCAGAAGAGCAAGGAACTTTTTTTTATGCTTCATCTGACTTATTCCTTCAAAGTGCAGACCTTCTAGCAAGATGTTTGCAGCATGATATCCACAATTCCCAAACCTGTCTTTCCAACAGACTGAGAGATTGTTTCATAAGAAACTTAGATATGAGAGAGGGATTCCAATTAGAACTTCTTTAAGAACCCTTAACTAGCCAAAATCTCCAGTGTTTTTGGTGTGGGGGTCTGAATTTGTAACCAATGAGCAGTCAGTTAGGTTCTAACTGTTAACTGGGGTTCGATAAGCAGAGGGAAAAATTGATAACCATAAACTCACATGATGATAAGAAAAAAGAAATGAGAAGCAATAGATCATTCATCTTCCCAAATGCTTTAGAGTAAAAACAACCTAAAATGGGAAGACTATAACTCCATATTGTATCAGAGCTTGCTAAAGTGATAGGCTTTGATGATTTTGTCGACAAGTTAGTGAGGTGAAAAACCAGAAAGAAGCCAGTTGTCTGAGGTAAGACTGCTTTCTGCATCGCACCATGACTACTCAAATACCTAACATAGTGATCTTCTTCTTACTGTATGTCAGCCATAGTTGACTGTTTACTGCAGATTTGTTAGCTAGCTCAGGAGAGCTACCCAGGGTGGATGTCGAGGATGTAGAGCAGTTCCCCCCAACCATTCACACCTATGGGTGATATAGAGTAGCCGGTTAACCTAACTGCATATCTTTGGATGGTGAGGAAACCAGAGCACCTGGAGGAAACCCATGCAGACACAAGGAGAACATGCAAACATAAAGGCCCCTGTTGGCCATGAGGTTCAAACATGGAACCTTCTCGATGTGAGGCACCACCATGCCACCCAACATAGTAATGTAGGTGCTTTATTTTTTTGGATTGCAGGTTGGGACATTTATGGCTCTCGGTATTACTAAATGTAGCAGGGTTGGGGGTGTGGCTCTCATCCAGCAGCCCAAGATTTACTAATCCATCCCTGGTGAACTGGGTCTTGGATATGTTAAAAATGGTAACCCCAGTCCCTAGTTGGTGCCACAGTCACAATCGTGAGAGGATCATGAGATCATCAAAGGTTCTTTGGGTAGATTCCTAAATGGGGTCTACTTTGAATCGTCTCTGAAAGGTGAACCTCTGAAGAAGATTGTACATGCAAAATTGAGCCTTGTTTCTTTTACAATCTATATTTATAGAACAATGGTGTGTGTGTGTGGGGGGGGGGGGATCACGTTTGAACCTAGCCTCCTTACTGCATTCATGTCATTCCAGTTATAACTCTATGAAACACTCTGGAATGCCTGAAATGTGTTGATTTATGCCATGGCACAGCCACTGATGTTCACCGTCAGACCCCAGAGTGTTAATTATGATATTGTGCTCCAGAACCTCAATGTTTGTTTTCCTCAGAGGAGAGAGTCATAGATTAGCACACCAGGAGCATGCTGTATGTAATCAGCATGTAAACCGATGAAAACATACGACAACACAATTCCAAATCCCAGAACCACCGTTCTGCGTAATTAATGAGAACAGGGACACACCGCACATCACAGACTTGAAACTGAACACTGAAAAGCATGAAGGTGCTATCTTCGCTCTGTCCTGACGGCTTCTGTCTTCATTTACACCCCATAACTTGTCATGCTCATGCATGAAGCATTAAAGCAAATGTAGCAGATGCCACAAAACCTTTAACATACCATAAGGGATGACTTATTCCTCAAGCTAATGTTGCTAATAGCGCAAAAAGCAAGGTCACATTGTGTGAAGTGCATATTAGCACCTGAGCATGGATAGTCTTCCCTTCAAGCAAATGTTCATGAGGCTACATAAGCTCTGTCAGCACTTTATGACAACGGACATAAAGTTACATTAAGGTTTATAAAGTCTGTAAGTGAAGTCAATATTAGCATGATAGAATGGGAAAGGTGTTCCCTTATAAATTTCAGTAGCACTTTAGTTCAAGCCGATATTCACATGGCTACATAACACCTTCATAAGCTCTTCATGACAGAAGACTTAAATTTACATAAGTACTTATAATGGCTTATACCAGAAAGCAGCGTCTGTCATGAAATGTCTTTGTCAGCATTAATTTAAAGTTGACTTTACACCTGAATAAATAGACATAAAGTGGTGTTATAACACTTTCCACGCTGACTTGTTCGTCTTAGTCATCTGACCAAAACTTACTCAAGTATCCATCAATGTCATAATGTTATAATGCATCATAACACAATCTTATGTCACTTGAAAAATCATTAGACACTAAAGACAGGATTGATGCCAACTTTACTTTCAGACTAAAGCAGTCTTTATGGCAGCCAAAGCCTGTTATAATACCCATTTAACTATGTTTATGTAAGTTTATGTCATGTTTATGCAGGCTTACGTTGTAAATCTTGAAAGGCTTATGCAGGTATCATATAGACCTTTGAATGCTTTAGCCATTAAGCGAAGTTGACATTACACCTGCGTCGACTGACATAAGGTTGTGTTACAACACATTATAACACTGGCACAGTCGATACTCATTATGTAAGTATTATAATATGTCATGACACAACCTTATGACACAAGTGTTAAGTCAACTTCACTTAAAGACTTCCCTGAAATGTTTTCTTCCGTCAATTGACATAAGGTTGTGTCATGACACATTATAGCACTAGCACAGTTGAAGCTCACCATGGAAGTGTTATAATACATCATGACACAACCTTATGACACAGGTGTTAAGTCAAATTTATTTAAAGACTTAAGGACTTCCCTTAAAGGCTTACCTCTGTTGATTGACATAAGGTTGTATTATGATACATTATAGCACTGACACAGCCAAAACTCACTATATAACAGTGTTATAATGTGTCATCATACAACTTTGTCGCCTGACATAGGTGTTATGTCTGTTTCAAAACATAACATAAATCAGTCTTGAGGAGTGACACCTGTTAGAATAAATGCCAATAAATGTTTACATAGATTTACATCAATTGTTATGATGAGCTTATATTGGTTTCATGTAGCATTCTGAAAGCCTGTCTTAAATAAAGTGCTACCAAAATTTCCTTTTCATCTTATTACTTCTTATGTGGACAATCGCCAGCTGTTAACATTCAACCAGTGACAGATTTACAGCATGTTGACATGCAGTCGTGTTATAGTATAACAGTTACACAATGAAAGCTTAACAGTCGCAATCATTACAATTAATGGAATGCCTATTATAATTTTCCTCTGGCACTTAGAGAAAAATATTTTTATTAAAAAAAAAACTATGACAGTGTTGATAAACCTGTAATGACAGGGTTATGTATATTTTTTGGACATGAATTAATGTTAATATTATCTGATTTTTCAGAATGAGATGAATTATTATAGTACAGTTGTTCAGATGATCTGCTGAGAAACGAGGAGAAACAGATATGGCCAGAGGGAAGGAATAATAAAAGAGATGACTAACCTAACCCACCTGAGCTCGGCTCACACGGGGTGATATCCTCGTCATCACTCGGACACTCAGCAGACGCCACCAACGGATCGTCCGTCATCTGGGGGAGGAAAAATGAAAAGAGAATGATTTTAAAGATTTGTGGACACACATACTTGGGTAATAGTTATTTTTGATTTCTCCAGCGACACCAATAATTATTGCGGAAACTTTATTGAGGGATACACTGACATTGTTTTCATCCACAAAAGTCTGAATCATGGTGTTGCACATATGTACAATGGCTTTTGAACACATTCATGTGTTATAATGCATTCATAAGGCATTATACACAGCAGCCACTTTATTAGGAACACCCATCTACCTGCTGTTTTTTTTTGTAGTTCTCTAATCAGCCAATCCCTTGACAGCAGCATGATGCATAAAATCATGCAGATACAAATCAAGAGCTTCACTTAAAGTTCACTTCAAACATCAGAATAGGAAACATTGTGATCTCAAAGTGTGACTTTCACTGTGGTATGGGTGTTGGTTTGAGCCAGATGGACTGGTTTGAGTATTTCAGAAACTGCTGATCTCCTGGGGTTTTCACACACAACAGTCTCTAGAGTTTACACAGAATGGTGCGAAAAACAAAAAAACATCAAGTAAGCAACAGTTCTGTGGGTGTAAACAAACACCTTGTTGATAAGAGAGGTCAGAGGAAAATGGCCACATTGGGTCAAGCTTTTAGCCAGGAAGGATATAGTAACTCATATAATCACTCTTTACAACCGTGGTGAGCAGAAAAGCATCTCAGCATGCAACAGCAGAAGAACACATTAGGTTCCACTCCTGCAGCCAAGAACAGGGATCTTAGAATCAAGAACAAGTTCCTATTAAAGTAGCCAGTGAGTGTAATTATTTCTGAAATGGCATTAGCATTGTTCATAAAATGCATTGATAAACTGTTAAAAGAATGCATTCAAAGTGGTGCTTATACCGTAACACATTATCAGCAGACTGTACCAGCGTTATAATGTGCTCAGTGAGCGTGGTGATATAACGTGTCATGTTTAAGAATCATAATGCATCATCATCATCATATCTACAAAGTTCTGCATTTTTATAAATAATTTTAAGCGTGTATTATAATTCCTTATGAATGCATTATAACATGATATGAATGTGATTTATAGATCATTATACATACAATTCTACATAGAACGTGTTCCAGAGATGGGATCATGATGGGATTACAGCTCTCAAAGACACCACTGTTAATTCCAGGATGGAAAAGATCATTTATTCATTTGTCTGATCGGCTCTTACACCACATCAAAGTTGAAAGTTTCTAGTGGCGATAACAGAAATGATAACAGGAACCAACTTGTTTCTGGATATTCCATGACATTCCAACTGCAACTACAAATGGATAAAAATCATGAAATAAACAAGTAGAACTCGATATTGACTGGGATGCCTTTGCCACTAACAAGTCTCATCCTTTTTCATATTCATTTGCATGCCTGAATTACCCTTACAATATGCTTCAACCAGGCAGGAAGCTGTTGAAGAAACCTACTTGAGACCTTGCTGTGACCTTCCAAAATCGAATCTGTTCATCTGCTCGTTACAATGAAAATTCCAAATTAGTCCTGCATGTATATGTTCAATCAGCTGCTCTTGAGATATTGTGCGAGTGTGAATCTTGGACAGATGCACAGAACTGTACTGCCTCCTCCACCGAGTGATGGAGGTATAACAATATGCAGAGTACTGTAGTATCAGAGGAATAAAACATCTCAGAACATGCTGTTGTAGGAAAATAATCAACTTCCGAGTAGTAAAGTTATCTCATAAGCGGGTCCAAAAACAAACTGGGATAACTTGGTACTGTACCAATGGATAAAATGGTTTAAAAAAAAAGGCAGGCGCCAAAATTCCTGATATTTTAGTGGAATCCATTACAGACAATTATCATATATATAAGTTATCATCCTGTAATGAAAGTGTTCTGTATGATAATGACTTCAGTTTCTTTCCAGGAGGTCAAAGATCATTTAATCTTCTGCAGTAATGAGTGGTTCTGTGTCATACAGACAAGCAAATATGAAGGAAAATTCATTTTCCCAGGAAGTCCTGAAATATAACCCATGGAAAGAAGACAGAACAAACAATTCATATCTCATTGAACATTGACCTTAATGATCAATATTCTGTCATGCAAAGTCAACACTCAGGCAGCGAGCACCGCAAATCTGATTCAGTGACCCAGCAGAATCAGCTCGATTGAATTAGCATTGAGTGCAGTAACTACCCAGAATGCTTTGGGGACTGGTGAGGTAGGTCTTCTTTTAAGAATAGTGATTTTATTCAGGCCTCATCACACCAAACCATAACCTAATTTTGCCGTCCTTGGTGGAGGTGAAAGGAACGTCTAAAAGGTAAGGTTTTGAAGGTGGCACCACCCAGGGGGAGGAGGCTTATTTTAGTCCACCTTTGAGCCTTTCTCTACAAATCTTAAAGTTCTCCAAATGAAGTAGAAGACAGGAGTGAGGACAGGAACCCAACAATCAAGTGCTTAGATTTTGAAGGGTTCTTTGGGAAGTTCTTTGGCAAAGTTTCTACAATAATGTATTTCCAAACAGGACCCTTATGAACTGAAGAACCTTTATTTATCCAGTGAACCCATCAAGAACTCTGTTTTTTTCCTTCTTCTAAGAGTGTACCAAGTATCAAATATTTCATTCACATGAAAACCTGGTTCTAGCTGTTAAGAAAATTTGAGGGAACAATAATTGGGAGTTCCACACACCCAGTTACATACAGGTTTGGTTCTTTTGGTGTCCATTAGAACATTCTTCACTTTGTTCTTAGCTTCCACAATGGCTAAAGTTTCATAACAGAACCAAAACTGGTTATTTTAAAAGTTATTTTTAATAGGATACAAGAGAGCATGCCTGAAGCATGGGTTCTGTAGATAGTTAAAGGTACTTTGCTTTCAAAATACATTTAATTTGGAATGTTCTCTGAAAGGCAAATGCTATGTTGTAGAAGGAGAAAGTTGTAGAACCTATGGGGTTTAAAGGTTCCCTTTTGAAGGAAAAGGGAAAACATTTTTTGAGTTCAGCAGTCTTTTTTTTTTTTTAAAGGGGGTGTTCTTCAGTGGTTTCCATGAGGGTTCTTCAGATTAAGGATTCTTAGTTTCCAAAAATAAATTCTATGAAGAGAAACAGTCTACAGCTCTACATAGAACTTATCATGATTTCACAGAGGGGCAAGTTTTGTTCTTGAGGCTTCCTCAAAGGCTCTTTAAGGGTTCAGTGGTAATTAATGGTTCTTAGCTTCCAAAAAGGGCTTCACTTAGATGCATTGTAGGATTCTACAGATGGACAAGCTGAAGGATTGTTAAAGATTCTCTATTCTCATCTCATCTCATTATCTCTAGCCGCTTTATCCTTCTACAGGGTCGCAGGCAAGCTGAAGCCTATCCCAGCTGACGACGGGCGAAAGGCGGGGTACACCCTGGACAAGTCCCCAGGTCATCACAGGGCTGACACATAGACACAGGCAACCATTCACACTCACATTCACACCTACGGTCAATTTAGAGTCACCAGTTAACCTAACCTGCATGTCTTTGGACTGTGGGGGAAACCGGAGCACCCGGAGGAAACCCACGCGGACACGGGGAGAACATGCAAACTCCGCACAGAAAGGCCCTCGCCGGCCACGGGGCTCGAACCCAGACCTTCTTGCTGTAAGGCGACAGCGCTAACCACTGCACCACCGTGCCGCCCATTCTCTATTCTTAGAAAAAAAAATATAACCTTCTTTACAGGTTATTTAAGGGGTCATTCCTGAATTGGGGGAATGTTATTTGATAGGCTAACAGTCTGATGTTGGGTTCTGCAAGGAACCCTTTTTGTTTGTTCCCCAGATGGGCAAGCTGAAGGATGATTTAGGGTTTTATATTCTTTTTAAAAAAGTTCAGTGGATAATGAAGGCTTCATAGGTTTCTAAACAGGGTGCTACTTGGAAACATTTTGATAGTAAAACTCTTTGGTTGGTTGTAGGGTTCTACAAAGAACCTTCAAGATTTTCCTCAAAGGGACAAGAGTGTAGTTTATTAGCAAAAAGTAAAACTGTGCTAATCACACTTGTGATCAACGTTTTGTTTTTTTTTTTGGTCCACATATATAGTTGAAATAAATCTGAATTAAGTATGAGATGAACACAAAAATGCCTGAAAATGGGAAAAATGGATGAATATGAAAAAGAAGAAGATAAAATAGATCCTACAGGGTTCTAAGTCACACAATAGGAATCAATGTATGCCTCTTGGCTTTTCCTACCAATCCCTGCTTGATTTATTAAAAAGAAAGAAAAAAATGGAACCACTGATTTCTATATGACTTAGTGTAATGTAGTGTTGATTTTGCTGGCGGGTTTGTACGGTATGCGTGTGTGTTTGGGTGGTCTCTCTGTGTGTTCATGCCAGTAGAAGAGGTTTCATTGGATGTAAATTTAATTTGCCATGCACAGGGCTGAGATACAGTGTCGGCCATCCAGATGGCAAAGCTGGCGCATCCTGGAGCGCCACATCCATCACTTCTCCGATGTGATTTGTTTTTCTTGGCGGGAGATCCTGCTACACTGTGCCCAAAGACAGAGGTGTTGGATCAATATGGCTCTTCTCTCTCCCTTCATCTCACCACTGAGTTTTTTTCCTCTCTAATCCCTTTGTAGCTTCAGAAGAAAGGATGTGGATTGTCTTAAAAAAATCACATCTGCACATCTCACCTGCTTCATCTTTACACAGTCTATTTTGCTTTAGTGTACGCTTCTTAAACAAGAAACTCTAGGTTTTACCGTATATTTCTGTAATGAACTTGTGCTCAAGTGATTACTTCACAGCTTCAATCCAGAACACATGAGATGAAGAGCCTTACACAGCTACACAACTCTCCATGTTAAGGACGTTCTCTGACAGCTTCATTTGACCCGAATTACAGTCTCTGACCTGACTCATCAAAACGATGACAGTCCAATATCTCTCTCTCTCTCTTATCAGCATGGCTCCAAGTTATAAATCTGCATACAGCATCGAGCACATGACTCAAAACTCATGGGTGTTGACCTGATGACACTGGTGAACCTTCTTGTTTTATTAAATTTCATTTTTATTGTGCTTTCCACAGGAAACTTTGAGGTTTTCAAAGTTGAGTTAGGCATACTGTATGTAGTGAGGGTTTAACACTCAAATTGTGCATATCTATTCCTGGCTCTATTCAGAAGTTACATGTATGGGGTAGAGTTTGCTGAAAACAGAGGTGTGTCTCAGTTATATTCCATTCTGACCTTTTCTTGTGTGATATCTCAGTCTCAAAAAGACAGCTCAAGCACAGACTTAACACTACTGACGTTAGCAAGATAAGCGACTTCAGCCTTGCCATATGCAATCTTATTCCAAGATTAGCCCCACCCAGTTGAAGGGAGGAGACTCATTCAACTAATTGTGACCAATTATTTATCTACAAAATAACATGAACCTAATTAGAAAGGAATCACGGCTTTAGTTTCCCAGCAGCTTAAACTAGCACAAGATGTGACAGCTTGATCTTTGACAGTGTTAAAAAAATGGTTCGAAACAGCTTCGTTTGCATTTTAGCAAACACTCAGTAGAGTCTTGAACAGGTCGGGCTTCATTAATCTGAGCAGTCCTGGCAGACCGGGCCGATTCTGCTCATTACTCTGCCTCAGCTCGAAGCTGGAATAAACTCAATGCACTGTGCATTTGGAGATTCAAGTCCTCTGTTGTGTGGATTCTGTGTAATTTTGCTGTACTTCACAGGGTTATATGGAGAATCTGTATCTCTCCTTTCCTAAGATAAATGAAACAGAATGGTTTTAGGGAACAAATTCAAGGCACCAATTTGAAAATATCAATACCTTGTGCTGACCTGGGAAGGCTTCATTGTGAAAGGATAACACTTTAGCCCTTAAAATGACTAATTGCTCACAGAAAATCAATTTCTAAAAGCTATTTGTGTGGAAAAAAGGGTGTGGGCCTGAGACACCACCACAATAAATCTTGCAGTTTCAGGCTTGACAATTGAAAATTAAAAGTTGAACTGATGCTAACCTTGATTTCAACCGAACCACGAAGGGCGTGATTAGAACATCCAGGTTTTCCAGCTTCAGGGCCAACCATCATCCCTACTTACAACCCTGTCATGATGTTCTTCGATCGGTTGAGATTGATAACCCCAGCTCTTAAAATAACCACAGCAGCCTTGTGTGTAAAGAGAGATTTGATGCCTTGGTAGGCTTGTTGTTAGCGATCCTGAACTGATCGGGTGAAGCAACCTTCACACACATGGTCTCACCTCTTATCTGTGTATGATTTGGATGATTTTCGTCTCAAAGGACCTTGTTTGCATAATTAGGACAGCTAAATATAGCCTTCATGATGTTTCCTGCACAAAAAAGGCTTCCTATCCTCTATTCCCTATCGTGCAACATAAAGGTGGTAGCTCAGGAAAGGTGGTATGCTGTAATGCCTGTGAGTAGTGACCTGTCTCACTGTCTCAGAGGACAACAATGTTTCTCACCTCCTTCTGTCTCTTGTTTACTCTCCAGTCTAACATGATGAATGCACCCTGGCATGCCATGCGGTTCTCCTGAAGTAGGACTGAAAGTCAAGAGGACAACTGAGGCATCTGAAGGTTCCTTGTTTTTTCATCATACATATTGTGGCAGGGATATATTCAAATACAACTAGGTTTTGTTTTAAGAATTTGAATTTCAACATCGAGCCACAGGAGCTTTCACACATTTATCTGTTAGCGAAGTCCCAGTCAGAGTGAAATCGGTATTTTTGGTTTATTTGGTATTTGGTTTTGTTTGGTTTCAAATTGCACATAATTAAAGCTAGGGGAGGTAATTTTAGAGAAACCAGCAAGAATAAGCCACATTTTGAAGGTATCCAACTGAAGAATCCTACCCCCTTCCTTCAGCCCTTCCTGCAAAGTCACTCCTCCAAAACACATGAATGCACAGTAGGTAGGTTGGCAGATAGGCAGATCGGCAGGTAGGTAAGTAGAAAGGCAAGTAGGTAGAATGGCAGGCAGTCAGGTAGGTAGGTAGATAGGTAGATAGATAGGCAGGTAGCTATGTAGATAGGCAGGTAGGTACGTTGGCAGGTAGCTAGGCAGGTTGGTAGGTACTCAGGTAGATAGGCAGGTTGGCAGGTAGTCAGGTAGGTAGGTGGGTAGATAGGCAGGTAGGTAGGTAGGTAGATATGTAGACAGCCACAAATGGCTTTTTTTTTAAATTGTCACTGAGTTGCCACTGGAATGCCTGGGTTTAACCATGATGGTGTTGCAACCAAAGATGATGATATTAATAAATGACTTGCAAAAGCAATAGATCAAGTAACAACCCTGCCATTGCTTATTTAACTGATACTGCAAAATAGATACTTTCTTTGACTTTCTTTTCATGAATCCTCCATGGTAGTATCTTTTAATGAAACTATTCTAGCATATACAAGCATTTCACAGATCCAATTTATCTAAAAGCCTCATTAGAAACCCCCTTAAGACACTGAATTTGGCTGCTTGTAACCAGGTCAAACATTTACATATTTATCTCATGCTCTTTTCTTTTTCCATAGGTTAAAAAACACACACAGGATGAGAAAGCTTCAGTCCAGCCAGCTGTTTTTATCTATCAGGTGTTAGCTGGTGTTCCTGGAGGAAACATTAGGTTGGGTTTTTATTTAAAACTGAGCAGCTGTTCATGGGTCTCGAGGCTGAGCGTTAAGAATGTGAGAAGAGAATAGCCTACGGATGCTAACTCTATCTGTGCTGTTGTACATCTTCCAACAAGCAAGCGTCACCACACACTGAGCTTCTAACAAGACTTGGATAACCAAAGGGGAAAATAATAGCTCTCACTCGGCTTGAGGGAATAGCTGTCACCCTCAGTGGGTCTTAAAATTAAAGGAATACATCACCTAATAATACTAATGCTGCCAATTATATTTAGAGCTTGCAGGGAGTATGAATCTCTGGAATCTCTTAAAATCTTGGGTGCACTGGACATTTCTGGTGAACAATTTCTCGAATTAGTTCAGATGTCCAGGGTGTTTTGGCAGTGGGGAATGGTGAATCAGCAGTTCAGTTTTGGAACCTGTGACTAGAAGCCTTTAAGCTCAGATCTCAGGATCAGATCTCAACCTTCAAATGTTCTGACATATACAACCCCGATTCCAAAAAAGTTGAGACAAAGTACAAATTGTAAATAAAAACGGAATGCAATAATTTACAAATCTCAAAAACTGATATTGTATTCACAATAGAACATAGACAACATATCAAATGTCGAAAGTGAGACATTTTGAAATGTCATGCCAAATATTGGCTCATTTGAAATTTCATGACAGCAACACATCTCAAAAAAGTTGGGACAGGGGCAATAAGAGGGTGGAAAAGTACAAAAAAGGAACAGCTGGAGGACCAAATTGCAACTCATTAGGTCAATTGGCAATAGGTCATTAACATGACTGGGTATAAAAATAGCATCTTGGAGTGGCAGTGGCTCTCAGAAGTAAAGATGGGAAGAGGATCACCAATCCCCTAATTCTGCGCCGACAAATAGTGGAGCAATATCAGAAAGGAGTTCAACAGTGTAAAGTTGCAAAGAGTTTGAACATATCATCATCTACAGTGCATAATATCATCAAAAGATTCAGAGAATCTGGAAGAATCTCTGTGCGTAAGGGTCAAGGCCGGAAAACCATACTGGGTGCCCGTGATCTTCGGGCCCTTAGACGGCACTGCATCACATACAGGCATGCTTCTGTATTGGAAATCACAAAATGGGCTCAGGAATATTTCCAGAGAACATTATCTGTGAACACAATTCACCGTGCCATCCGCTGTTGCCAGCTAAAACTCTATAGTTCAAAGAAGAAGCCATATCTAAACATGATCCAGAAGCGTAGACGTCTTCTCTGGGCCAAGGCTCATTTAAAATGGACTGTGGCAAAGTGGAAAACTGTTCTGTGGTCAGACAAATCAAAATTTGAAGTTCTTTATGGAAATCAGGGACACCCTGTCATTCGGACTAAAGAGGAGAAGGACGACCCAAGTTGTTATCAGCGCTCAGTTCAGAAGCCTGCATCTCTGATGGTATGGGGTTGCATTAGTGCGTGTGGCATTGGCAGCTTACACATCTGGAAAGACACCATCAATGCTGAAAGGTATATCCAGATTCAAGAGTAACATATGCTCCCATCCAGATGACGTCTCTTTCAGGGAAGACCTTGCATTTTCCAACATGACAAACCACATACTGCATCAATTACAGCATCATGGCTGCATATAATAAGGGTCCGGGTACTGAACTGGCCAGCCTGCAGTCCAGATCTTTCACCCATAGAAAACATTTGGCGCATCATAAAATGGAAGATACGACAAAAAAGACCTAAGACAGTTGAGCAACTAGAATCCTACATTAGACAAGAATGGGTTAACATTCCTATCCCTAAACTTGAGCAACTTGTCTCCTCAGTCCCCAGACGTTTACAGACTGTTGTAAAGAGAAAAGGGGATGTCTCACAGTGGTAAACATGGCCTTGACCCAACTTTTTTGAGATGTGTTGTTGTCATGAAATTTAAAATCACCTAATTTTTCTCTTTAAATGATACATTTTCTCAGTTTAAACATTTGATATGTCATCTATGTTCTATTCTGAATAAAATATGGAATTTTGAAACTTCCACATCACTGCATTCCATTTTTATTCACAATTTGTACTTTGTCCCAACTTTTTTGGAATCGGGGTTGTAGTATGCTTCTCATCAGGATAAGGTCTTGAATCATTTTTGATAACAGTTGCTCTTATGGTCATGCAGTGTAATCTTTGATATGGTGACATTTTGTATAATATTTAACATTAATGGAAGGAGTCTCCAGTGTCAGTCCATGAAGTCTTGGCGCTAATACAAATTAAGGCACGTGGCAGTAAAAACACAAAACAAAACAAACCTTAACAAAGATAATTCTAGTCAAGTACTAGGCCTCTTACATCACTGGCACTGTTGGAACCTAACTTTATTTCTAGATCTTCTTCCAATACAATACACAATTTTGCACTGAATTTTTGCTATGTTTCAATAATCAAACCTGCATGCTAATTTGCTTCCTCTGAACACCATCCATTACTTGTCGAGGTCCCAGAGTCACAGTCATACTACAATGCCTTCTCTTGTTTCCTCGTACAGCGCCTCGACTCATTTTTCTCTTGACTGGTTCAAACATCATTAAGATAAGGCACCAAAAGAGAACCTAAATGAAGCATTCACCTGGAATAGTTAGCCACATTCATGCATTCACACCATACTGAATTTAATTAGCCCAAGATGCAGAACAATCCTAAGACACAGATGCAGCTGTGGAATAAAAAAAAAAAAAAAGGGCGGTGGTGGTGGGAGTGCATGTGTCGCATATCTGGTGGCTGATTGGTGATTCACATTCGCTCTTTTCGAAGCTCATTATGAAGAAACAGTCATGGGGCAGGAGACAGGCTCGTATGTGCCAACGTGGAATAAAAGGAAAAAATTGCATTGCTTTCCAATCCCTGATTGGTCCTTGTAGCAGGCTGTGTAAGCGCTGAAATATTTCTGCCATATTTTTTTCGCAAGGTAATCAGGCAAGTTTGTATCATCTCTTTGGGAGACAGGAGCCTTTAACAGCATCTCGGCAGCGAGCTTTCTACTGCTATACAAACATTATTTCACAGAAATATGTAGAAGATTATAAGAGCAGAGAGAGGAAAAGAGATTTGGAGAGATAAAGGATGTGTGTAAAAAGTATTAGAAATCATTAGGTATAAAAGAGTGAGAATAAATAGAAGCATGTTGGCTCGTAAAAAAAACTGCAACTGGATGTGAGCATTTGGGTTTAACCTTATAAAGATGTGTGTCAAATATAATGCTATATTATATGGACGCAAGTGTTTTACTGGGAAATACGCCACTTGTATTTTTCATACGAGCTCCATCTGGGACATGGAGAACCAAAACCATGACACAAATCTCTATATGTCACTTGTGAGGAAATCGATGAGTTGTTTTGATCAATTTGGGTACTTTTTGTTTGTGAATGTGTCGATATAATAAAAAGAAAATCACACGTTGGCTTAAAGATATGAAGTTTATCTTCATGTGTTGAAAAACTCACATTTTTCAGACAAAATACATCGCGCATCTGAGTGACATATTTAACTAATACTGGCTGGCGTTGAGTTGTATAACAGATATATTCCATTCAGTAAGTATGATACTGAATGAGTCGAAGACGAGTAGCTGAATGGAACATATCTGATATACCATGAAAAAGCCAACCATTATTATTATTATTATTATTATTATTATTATTATACATGCACATTTAATGGAACAATTATAGATTTTACAAAAAGTTAAGAACAGGGGGTTAACTTACCAATATTGAATGCTGATTCTGATTGAATGTAATTCAATGTTCTGTCAATCCAATTTACAAAGTCAAAGTTCTAACAATAAAAACGATACAAGTCCAAAACCCCTGAACAACAACCCAACTTATATACAAGCTATATACAGGCTGACAGTTCAAGTTCAAAGTTACTTTTGGTCATAGTTTATTGTTACATCGCAGTTGTTCAAAACAAAAGGGCTTTGCTGAGTGAAATCCATGAGTGAAGTCCTCTTGTAAAAGTCTCCGTCACTTTTCCTCACCTCCAAGTAGATCTTTATATTTCCGCTATTGCTCCCTTGTCTAGTTTTTCGATGTCTGTTGGTACGTTTTTCTCTTGTAAACATGTGTGAAGAATATCCAGTGAAGTTTTTGTAGCCTTTTGGGTGTTCAGTGTGTCTTTCTCTTTAAATCTTCTGCTTTTAATGATGCAAACCTCGCAGTCATGTTTGTGTACAAACTGTCACAGTCACTTGCTAACACGGAAGTTTTACATCTCCGATGTGTCTCTTTTCCAGTTTTTTGATGTCTGTTAGCATGTTTTTCTCTTGTAAAGATGCGTGAAGAATATATAATGAAGTTTTGGTCGCCTTTCAGGTGTTCAGCACATCTTTAGTTTCATTTTTCAGTTTATTTATTTCATGTTTAATCCGAGCACTGAATTAACCCCGTCTTCTCTCTTTCCTCACCGACAAAGAAATGATTGTGTGCATGACCAGCAGCAAAGTTTTATCATTAGATCTTCACATGAGCTCTGACGTGTGACATCAATTTGTCTTTACAACGTGCAATATTATAACAATATTGCATGCTCATTCTCCATTGGGGAGAGTGGCATAATACATGGAGGATAAGCGATATGATAACAATATTGCATGCCAGCAATAAACCCACTAGAAGGGAATAGAATACATGTTTTTATTCCATGGGAAAAGTGGCCTGTATGTATAATAATTAAATAATATCGGCTGGGGTTGAGTGGTATATCAGGTATATTCCAGTTAGCTAGCATGATATTGAATAAGTCAAAGACTCATCTTTGACTCGTTCAATATCATGCTAGCTGAATGGAATATATCTGATCAATCACAAAAAAAGCAAGCTATTATTATTATTATTATTATTATTATTATTATTATTATTAGGACGGCACGATGGGGTAGTGGTTAACACTGTCGCCTTACAGCAAGAAGGTCCGGGTTCGAGCCCCGTGGCCAGCGAGGGCCTTTCTGTGCGGAGTTTGCATGTTCTCCCCGTGTCCGCGTGGGTTTCCTCCGGGTGCTCCGGTTTCCCCCACAGTCCAAAGACATGCAGGTTAGGTTAACTGGTGACTCTAAATTGACCGTAGGTGTGAATGTGAGTGTGAATGGTTGTCTGTGTCTATGTGTCAGCCCTGTGATGACCTGGCGACTTGTCCAGGGTGTACCCCGCCTTTCGCCCGTAGTCAGCTGGGATAGGCTCCAGCTTGCCTGCGACCCTGTAGGACAGGATAAAGCGGCTAGAGATAATGAGATGAGATTATTATTGTTATTATACATACATACATACATACACACACACACCAGTGACGGCTGGTAGTCTTTCAAACAGGGGAGGCTGGTTGGTTACGATATTTCCAGATTTTAAAAGAAAAAACACATCAATTTTGCCCATACTCTTGCCTCTGATCTGGCTGATTGTTGGCAGCGTCACAAACTGTGAAATAACAGGTTCTTTTGGCCCATTAGCCTACTGTCCAATATACATGATGGTGGTGTTGGGGGGGAGGGGTATATTTTAACATTTTATATTTTAAAATTGTGGCATGTTGTTTAAAAATTGATCATTATTGAAAGCAGCTCTTTGTCAGGAACCTCAGCAGTAGAGCTGGGTGCCACACATTTCATTCAATGACACTTTCCCTATATTTTACTTATTTTGACTGAGAAATTTTTTATTGACAATTTTGATAACCCTTCACTTTTAATCCAGGTCTGTAGTGTGAAATGTTCTCGGCTGTGTTTTTGTTTAAAAATATTTTCCAAATTGTAGCTGTGTTTAATTCATATCCAGAGAAATATATATTCCAATATAATATACTCAGCATAAACATTTTAAATAGATTCTATATTTTTGGTCCATCCATGACATATTACTAAAGTAGCCTATTTACTGTTGTTGATGTGGGTCACTTGCTGTTAGCCAATTCACTTTCTCATACCAGGAGAGCTGAAAGGAACGAGTATTATTCCCTACCTTTTTCACCAAGTCAGTTTGAGGCGTTGGTCTACCCTGCTCTTTAATTTTAATTTTTTCCTCGAAAGGAAGACTGGCAAATGGCTTCACCAAAATTAAATCAGCAATGCTTGGCATCCGTGCGCAGCTTTCTTGCTAGCTGACTAGCCCCCTCTAGTTCAAGTTCAGTCACTCAAATAAATGAAATTTCTGGAACTAAGATAGCAAACTTGACAACACTATATTTACACTTTATTTACAATGAAAATATATACAAACTAAAAAAGCTGGTAGAAACCGTATGTAATTAATGAAATCGAAATGTAAGCTGATCTCTTACAATACACCACAGCACTTGCGAATCCGCATGGGACTGAACTGAAATTCACCGCTGCCTGTCTATAGTTGAAACGAGCTGTCAATCAAAGAAAATATCCGGCCGCTTTCACCAATCACCAGTCTCCTCGCGGAAACTGCCATGTCCCTCCCATGTGAGGCTCGGAGTCCGTAGGCAGGCATTTTCGCAGTATTTGTCCAATAATTGTCTTGCATTTTGAGATTGAAAAGCACAGAGCTCCCAAATGCCATTGAAGTCCACTGAGGCTGGGAGTCCGTGAGACTCCGTGGATGGGTGTTTTCGCAGTATTTGTCCAATAACCATCTTGCATTTTGAGATTGAAAAGCGCAGAGCTCCCAAATGCCATTGAAGTCCACTGAGGCTGGGCTGCATCGCGCTGTCACGAGGGGGAAAAACTCATGCACACATTAAAGTTATAAGGGAATGATTTTGCACTGTAGCTGGGTTGAGCACATATATTTCTATGATCCTGGATCTGAAATAGCAATGTTATAAGGTTGGCTATAACATAAGCCTAGCGCAATTCATCCTACACGATGTTTGTCATTTTTAGAGGAGGCTGAGCCTCCCTCGTTGTCTTAGAGCAATCGCCCGTGACACAGACTCTTCATATCAGCATACCAGCTGGTGTAGTGTTCAGCAGTTGTGTTAGCAAAGGCCAACACTAGCGCAGTCAAGTCAGTGCTATCGAGAGCTAGTGGCACAGGCTAACGACCGAGAAACTAGGATTTCTGTCCCAAGACTCTTATTCTATGCATGCTTGGCAGAGTATTTTTCACTCAGACTTAAATATTCATTTCCGTGTGTAATTTACTGAGTTACTTTTTAAAATCACCATTGACAGCTACACACAATGGCGTGACCTGGCAGTCAAAATTCTCTCTAAATCTTCCATATTTAATGAAGCAAACCTGGTGACTATGTTTGTTTACAAATTGTCACAGTTGCTCGCTAGCACGGAAGTTTTACATCTCCGACGTGTCTCTTTTCCAGTTTTTCGATGTCCATTGGAATGTTTTTCTCTTGTAAATATGCATGAAGAATATATAATGAAGTTCTGGGTGCCTTTCAGGTGTTTAGTGAGTCTTTAGTTTCAGTTTTCAGTTCATTTTTTCAATGCTTAATTATACAGTAGCATCGCTAATCCTAGCAGTAGCACTGGATTAGCCTCACCTTCTCTCTTTCCCAGTGGACAAAGAAATGCTTGTGCGCATGAGCAGCAGAAAAGTTTTGTCATTGGATAGTCACATAAGCTCTGACATGTGACATTGTGTTGTCTTGACAATGTGCAATATTGTAACGATATTGCATGCTCATTCTCCATTGTGTAGAGTGGCATAATACGTGTCGGATAAGTGATATGCTAACAATATTGCATGCCATCAAACCAAATGAATGAAACCCGCTAGAAAGGAATAGAATACGTTTTTATTCCATCAAAAACATGTCCTGTATGTGTAATAATTTCCGATATTTCACTCCAATGACGTCACTCTCACTGTTTTCCTGCTGACTAGGATGCACGTGGTCAAAATGGCAAACCGGTTCAAAATTAAAATTCTTTTGATTAACTTGTGTTGTTGTTGTTGTTGTTGTTTTTTGTGGATGTGTCCATATAATAACAAGTACATTCTATGACACGAAGACATGAAGTTTATCTTCAAATGTTGAAAAATATATTCACCACTCAAAGATAAACTTCATATCTTCACGTGACCATGTAGCATCCTCTATATTTGACACATTTGCTTGGCTTTAATTTCATTATCTGTGCAACTGAGATCACCTATACCGTGTTGAATATTATTACGCTCTTTAAAAAAAAAAATGCCCACCTGCATGAGAGTTAGGATTTTCAGTTAAAATTGTCTGAAAGCGGCAGCACGGTGGTGTAGTGGTTAGCGCTGTCGCCTCACAGCAAGAAGGTCCGGGTTCAACCCCGTGGCCGGCGAGGGCCTTTCTGTGTGGAGTTTGCATGTTCTCCCCGTGTCCGTGTGGGTTTCCTCCGGGTGCTCCGGTTTCCCCCACAGTCCAAAGACATGCAGGTTAGGTTAACTGGTGACTCTAAATTGACCGTAGGTGTGAATGTGAGTCTGTGTCTATGTGTCAGCCCTGTGATGACCTGGCGACTTGTCCAGGGTGTACCCCGCCTTTCGCCCGTAGTCAGCTGGGATAGGCTCCAGCTTGCCTGCGACCCTGTAGAACAGGATAAAGCGGCTAGAGATAATGAGATGAGATGAGATTGTCTGAAAGCAATATTTCCTGGACCCCTTATAGCTGTAGAGAACAGATAGGACATGCACACACTTTATATGTGCTGTCATTTACACCATGATTCTCACATGCTAATCACATGCTGCACTAACACTAGCTTTCACAGACAAATTAGCACTTTTTATTTGGTATGTTAGCAATTCAGGCTCTGTCTGAAAAAGTCTTAATCCTGCATTAGAGACCTGCTTTTAGAATAATCATCAGTGGTTGGATAGGAACTTCAGTTGGATGTACTTCAGTATGGATTGAACTGTTTGACCGATCTTTAAAGAACGTGGACGACGGCCAGACGGTTTCTCACGCATTTTTTTTTTGGATGGGGGGGTGGATGAGGACGAGGCACCTGGTGACCCAAAATAGCATGCTGAGTCCTGCTTACTAGCATATAAATCTGCTTACTATAAAAGACCAACATGTTCCAAGAGTAGTACTTAATATGGATATAGAACACACACACACAGCTCTAAACTGTCCAGAAAAAACTCCCAGTCCTGCCATCCTCAAACAAACTGCCTGCATTATTCATAGAGGCCATGACTGATGAAGCCGCCTCATGAAGTCTATTCAGCATTTCCAAGTAGCAGCAGGTGGTTGTTTTGATGTTAGCTTCCTTTCCTTCCTGCATTTCTTCATTTCCTCTTCCACATTTATGATAAATGCAGTCCCCATGTGTAATGAAGGGTCGTTTTTAAACCTTTTTTTTTAAGCTTCACCATGATGTGATCGTTATCTGAAATCAATCCTGGGACCGCAGGGTGCATCGGCATTGGCGTCTCACCTCTCCAGCAATCAGGAGACTCGATATGGTCCGAAGGCGTTAAAAAGTTCAACTGATTAACTGATATGTTATATGGCTGTGAAAGTAAGAAATAATACTCAGCTCTAAAAATCCTTCACTAAAAAAAAAAAAAATATATATATATATATATATATATATATATATATATATATATATATATATATATATATATATACATATATATATATATATATATACAGTGCCTTGAAAAAGTATTCATACCCCTTGAACTTTTTCACATTTCTCCACTTTACAACCACGAACTTAAAAGTTTTTTATTGAGATTTTATGTGATAGACCAACACAGAGTAGCACATAATTGTGAAGTGAAACGAAAATGATAAATGGTCTTCAAAATTTTAAACAAAAAAAAATCTGAAAAATGTGATGTGCATTAGTATTCAGCCCCCCTGCGTCAATACTTTGTAGAGCCACCTTTTGCTGCAATTACAGCTGCAAGTCTTTTGTGGTATGTCTCTACCAGCTTTGCACATCTAGATAATGAAATTTTTGCCCATTCTTCTTTGCAAAATAGCTCAAGCTCAGCCAGATTGGATGGAGAGCATCTGTGAACAGCAATTTTCAAGTCTTGCCACAGATGCTCAATGGGATTTAGGTCTGGACTTTGACTGGGCCATTCTAACACATGAATATTCTTTGATCTAAACCATTCCATTGTAGCTCTGGCTGTATGTTTAGGGTCATTGTCTTGCTGGAAGGTGAATCTCCTTCCCAGTCTCAAGTCTTTTGCAGCCTCCAACAGGTTTTCTTCCAGGATTGCCCTGTATTTAGCTCCATCCATCTTCCCATCAACTCTGACCAGCTTCCCTGTCCCTGCTGAAGAAAAGCATCCCCATAGCATGATGCTGCCACCACCATGTTTCACAGTGGGGATGGTGTGTGCAGGGTGATGAGCAGTGTTAGTTTTCCGCCACACATAGCGCTTTGCATTTAGGCCAAAAAGTTCAACTTTGGTCTCATCTAACCAAAGCACCTACTTCCACATGTTTGCTATGTCCCCTACATGGCTTCTGGCAAACTGCAAACAGGACTTCTTGTGCCCGTCTTTCAACAATGGCTTTCTTCTCGCCACTCTTCCAAAAAGGCCAGATTTGTGGAGTGTACGACTTATAGTTGTCCTGTGCACAGATTCTCCCACCTGAGCTGTGGATTTCTGCAGCTCCTCCAGAGTGATCATGGGCCTCTTGGCTGCTTCTCTGACCAGTGCTCTCCTTGCTCGCTCTGTCAGTTTAGGTGGACGGCCATGTCTTGGTTGGTTTGCAGTTGTGCCATACTTTTTCTATTTTTGAATGATGGATTGAACAGTGCTTCTTGAGATGTTCAGAGCTTGGGGATATTTTTTTATATTTAACCCTGCTTTAAACTTCTCCAGAACTTTATCCCTGACCTGTCTGGTGAGTTCTTTGGTCTTCATGATGCTGTTTGTTCTTCAGTGTTCTCTAACAAACCACTGAGGCCTTCACAGAACAAGTGTATTTATGCTGAGAGTAAATTACACACAGTAGGACTCTATTAACTAATTAGATGACTTCTGAAGGCAATTGATTGCACTGGATTGTATTTAGAGGTATCAGAGGACAGGGGGCTGAATACTAATGCACCCCACATTTTTCAGATTTTTTTTTTTTAATTTTGAAGACCATTTATCATTTTTGTTTCACTTCACAATTATGTGCTACTCTGTGTTGGTCTATCACATAAAATCTCAATAAAAAACTTTTAAGTTTGTGGTTGTAAGGTGGAAAAATGTGAAAAAGTTCAAGGGGTATGAATACTTTTTTCAAGGCACTGTATATATATATATATATATATATATATATATATATATATATATATATATATATATATGGGTCCATCTCAGAAACTGGTCTCTCATTTGGGACATTATGGTCAAAAAATAAATTTTCTACTTTTACTATTTTTTTTTTTGCATTTACCTAACTCTCAATGTTTCTTTTGCCATGTTTAATAAGAAAAAAGATAGTATCTTGCTTTATCGGGCCTCCACTGTGGATTTTTTTTATTACAATTCAAATGCTTTTGTAAAATTGATTTACATATAAAATAACTACATCATGAAGAATTAAAGCCCCTCCTTCACAGATGAGTGAAAATATTGAATAGGCAAGGCAAGGCAAGTTTATTTATATAGTGAATTTCATACACAGTGGCAGTTCAATGTGCTTTACAGAGGTACAGTGGTGCTTGAAAGTTTGTGAACCCTTTAGAATTTTCTCTATTTCTGCATAAACATGACCTAAAACATCATCAGATTTTCACACAAGTCCTAAAAGTAGATAAAGAGAACCCAGTTAAACAAATGAGACAAAAATATTATACTTGGTCATTTATTTATTGAGGAAAATGATCCAATATTACATATATGTGAGTGGCAAAAGTATGTGAACCTCTAGGATTAGCAGTTAATTTGAAGGTGAAATTAGAGTCAGGTGTTTTCAATCAATGGGATGACAATCAGGTGTGAGTGGGCACCCTGTTTTATTTAAAGAACAGGGATCTATCAAAGTCTGATCTTCACAACACATGTTTGTGGAAGTGTATCATGGCACAAACAAAGGAGATTTCTGAGGATGTCAGAAAAAGCGCTGTTGATGCTCATCAGGCTGGAAAAGGTTACAAAACCATCTCTAAAGAGTTTGGACTCCACCAATCTACAGTCAGAGAGATCGTGTACAAATGGAGGAAATTCAAGACCATTGTTACCCTCCCCAGGAGTGGTCGACCAGCAAAGATCACTCCAAGAGCAAGGCGTGTAATAGTCGTTGAGGTCACAAAAGACCCCAGGGTAACTTCTAAGCAACTGAAGGCCTCTCTCACATTGGCTAATGTTAATGTTCATGAGTCCACCATCAGGAGAACACTGAACAACAATGGTGTACATGGCAGGGTTGCAAGGGGAAAGCCACTGCTCTCAAAAAAGAACATTGCTGCTCATCTGCAGTTTGCAAAAGATCACGTGGACAAGCCAGAAGGTTATTGGAAAAATGTTTTGTGGACGGATGAGACCAAAATAGAACTTTTTGGTTTAGATGAGAAGTGTTATGTTTGGAGAAAGGAAAGCACTGCATTCTAGCATAAGAACCTTATCCCATCTGTGAAACATGATGGTGGCAGTATCATGGTTTGGGCCTGTTTTGCTGCATCTGAGCCAGGACGGCTTGCCATCATTGATGGAACAATGAATTCTGAATTATACCAGCGAATTCTAAAGGAAAATGTCAGGACATCAGTCCATGAAGTGAATCTCAAGAGAAGGTGGGTCATGCAGCAAGACAACAACCCTAAGCACACAAGTCGTTCTACCAAAGAATGGTTAAAGAGGGATAAAGTTAATGTTTTGGAATGGCCAAGTCAAAGTCCTGACCTTAATCCAACCGAAATGTTGTGGAAGGACCTGAAGCGAGCAGTTCATGTGAGGAAACCCACCAACATCCCAGAGTTGAAGCTGTTCTGTACGGAGGAATGGGCTAAAATTCCTCCAAGCTGGTGTGCAGGACTGATCAACAGTTACCACAAACGTTTAGCTGCAGTTATTGCTGCACAAGGGGGTCACACCAGATACTAAAAGCAAAGGTTCACATACTTTTGTCACTCACAGATATGTAATATTGGATCATTTTCCTCAATAAATAAATGACCAAGTATAATATTTTTGTCTCATTTGTTTAACTGGGTTCTCTTTATCAACTTTTAGGACTTGTGTGAAAATCTGATGATGTTTTAGGCCATATTTATGCAGAAATATAGAAAATTCTAAAGGGTTCACAAACTTTCAAGCACCACTGTAAAAGCAAAACAGTAAACAATAGAAAATAAAATTGCATAAAATAAATGGGGAAAAAGAGAGAAAAAATAAGAAGAATTAAACAATAGTAGAAATAAAATAATACAATGAAGTAAAAGTTCAGTAAAAAACAGCAGAATAAAATAGAATAAAAGTTAAGTAAAGTTTAAAACGTAAAGATGACGACATCAATAAATATAATAAATTTCCCCTTTTTGATTGCTTGGGTTAAAAATGCCAAGTTATGATGACTGAATTGATTATTCACTTAAATATGAATAATATGATACATTTTGGGTATTTGATATGGTGAAATAGAACACAATGGAAAAATCAAGAACACACCGGAAAGATGAGAATAACGGCGCTGGTAAAAGAACAGCAACTGTACCGGCTGAAGGTCACGTGGGTCTCTGCTGCTGCACGCAAGCAACGGGACATCACTACCGCACCGGCCGGAGAGCAAGGCGGGGGTGGGGCAAAATAACTGGCCGTAGAGTCTATCAAAGGTTCGATCTAAATTGACCATGGTTGCAAAATATTGGCCAAAAATACGCAAACACTATAAAATATGAAAGTAAGATGAAAAAGAAACATTCTATTGCCTTATACTGCAAGACCAAAACAAAATAAAACTGTCAAAACTCACCTTTTCAGTGATAACGTCCGAACAGATCACCCGCGTAACAGAAAGACCGCAAATGGAAGCACGATCAACTTCTAACTGTTGGAGTGGAAAATTCCATACTACACATGCAAATTGTTCATGTGTGTCCTTCCCCGCACACAAATAACAAGCTACAGTAAAAAATAGACCACAACTCATTTTATAGCTCAGAAAGTCATACAAGACCAGCTACCATCGTAACATATTCTGTAAGAAACATATTCTATACCTAACTTTCAGCTTTCGTTTTAAAAAACAAAATCACAGATTTATAACTAAATTTTTATATGGCATAGTGATTTTAAGTTACTACTTTTGGTGAGGTAGTGACCTTGACCCTGAGGCTTTCCGTTTAGATCAAAACACATGATCGTATAGGTTTTGGGTCTGCGTAAAATGGAGTTACAACGGTGATCAAATATTTTGCATGTTTTATTACGGTTATGATTATTCTGTGAGCGCACCAATCCCTAGGTGTATAAAGTTACAACTTAAAATACAATTATTGATAACTGTAGACTTTTCAGTGGACTACAACCTTTTTAAGGGAATGCGATGTAGTCAACCATTTATCATGTCCCAGATCAAGCCGCCATTTTTCCACAAATTTGCAGAATTTTTGCCAAATTCTGAATAGAGTATTCACATCAAAGATTTAATTTTATCTGTATTATTTCTTTCATCATTTTATTTCAAATTAAAAACAACATCACCATTCAAAACCGTATAGTTTATTGACTGAGTATATTTAGTGGGGTACCCCCACAGTACCCAGTTTCTGAGACAGACCCATAATAAACCCTTTCATTTACAGTCTACACCTTTCACATGGACACTGTTCATTTTGTCAGAGGCCAAAATAATCATTTCCTGTTTTACTCTTTAAAAATAAATAAATAAATAAATAAATAAATAATAAGTTATACCCTTCCAAAATGTAAGCACAACACACCAACAACTATTCATGTAAACAGACAGATGTGTAGAAAAACAGTCCAGGGTTTGAAAAATGTTTCATTTTCATATTCAAACTAAATAAACTATGGTGTCACTGTTCTTTCTACCCATCAGCTGCATTTTATTGTTGCTTTGTTGGTAGTTTGTGATGTTGCAAATGCTTGGCCATGTTCCATCGGCATATTGTAAACAAGGTTAGTTATCGAGTTCTCAACAAGAAAGAAGCAGAGAAAGAACAAAATTCATCTGCAGATAGACGACTTATTCATTTGAAAAGATGAAATGCAGCTTTTGTTCATATTGTCGCCATTTTCTTTCTACGAAAGCTATTTTTTTGTTTTAAACAAGAATCTGACTGTAGACACCCGAGTCTTCACCACTAGGGGCTGGAACAGACCAGCTACGGCTGGTTTTAGATATATATCTTATGTAAATCTCTCTTCAACCACGACGACGTTATGCACTCTATTAAGTGTTGCTCCTGCCAATCCAAAATGGCGGAAAGTGACTATAAAAAAATGACAAAATCTCTTAGTAAACAAACTCGTCTTTCATTAAAAAAGGACCCTAATACCTATTGAATGTATAAAAAGACCTTTGACGCTCATTTTAAAGGCATGATGCTCTAAAAAAACTGATCATACACCGAGTTTACGAAAGGAGGTTACGTACGTGTGTATTATTAGACGCTGGTTTCGTAGCCATGCCATCTGAAAGTCTGTGTTGTTTCAACACAGACCTGACAGATGCATTGTGTGCTCACCGCGATTTCAAATCCATCATGGATGCAATCGCATCTTTCCTTGGTGTAATGAGCAGATGATGTGCCTGAGGTTGGAGTAAATGGGTGCTATCAGTGTTACCATCACCGCACAGCCCAAATGGTGGCTTGTCAGCAGTGTGTGTGTGTGTGTGTGGGGGGGGGGGGGGGGGGTTAGATCGAGATATAGCAGGATATTAATGATTGGTAGTAAAAATCAGGAAGAGTCATGTTTCAAATAGTGTGCTTGTACTGTATACTGCATACTATTCTTTATCGTAGTATAGTATGAAGTATGCAAGATGAATTATTCAAATCTAAAATACCACAGTCATGTGATGAAAGCCAGTTTAGCAGACTTTTATGATTATTACAGTATGCATCACACTGTACAAGGTGATGATGCGTGTTCTCCATTTCAGAATTGATGATGAAGATCCTCTGTTGATAGATCTATGATAAAGGAAAATTATTACGTTCTGCTTTCATCATCAATGATCTGGAAATGAGCTCATGCAGGAAACTAGCATTCTCCTAGATGAATTTGTAAGAAGATCAGTATGATTCATACATTTCCATTTTATGATCGCTGCTAGCATATTTGCAGCTATCCTGTATATGAGTATGGTGTCATTCGACTGGTGGATTTTAGACAAACATCATAGCAGTGCTCACTCTGAGATTTCAGTTCAGAATACCTGCCCAAACTTTGTCATCAGCTATCTTCAGCTGTAGCAAGGACATTATGCATTCTCTGAATTCCATTCACGAACAAAGAGTTCCAAATCTAATCCAAAACTGGGTTGGAAATTGTCGGATAATTGTAGCGTAGTTTGAGTATCCCCAGAAATGCATTACTTCTGTGCAGATTTTCATAAAATAACAAAGAACAGCTTCCAGAAGAATCCCCAAACCTTTTCAGCCTTCATTTAAAGACAGTGGTCACACTTAGCTCATAAATAAATAGCTAATTTTATGCTAGCAAGAATTAAAGGTAAATTGGCTTTCAGATTTTTCAAGTGTAAGTCATAAAAAGAATTTTCCCTGACACCCAATTATTTCTGTTTAGTGGACCAAAAGCTACTGAATTTGAATCACAGACTTTCAATTTTATGAGGTTTTTTTTAAACAGAACAATTAATGAATTTCGGGCCATGTGGCCCTAAATTCTCTGCTATTTTTTTCTTGCTTCACCATAACACAATACAAGATACTACGTCATGCATCACGTGGTGGGCTTTCCCTGTTCACGCAAGACATTGTGGGATACAAATCTGAAACATGAGAAAAAAATGGAGGATGCGAATGAAACGTGAAAGACCGACTACAGTAACAAAAAGTGAGAAGAAAAGACATTATGTTGTGAAGGAAAGGAAACACAGGACCAAACTAATAAATATCAGCGGTCAGTGAGCACCTCGGTGTGATCAGATGTTTGTTTAGCAACAGAATGATGTAACTGTCAGTGCACGGTCAAGGTAAACCTGTAGATGGCAGTAATGCAACACTGGATGCCAGCTGCTGTAAAACCCAAAAGAAGAAGAAGAAGACGAAGGTAAGCGTGTGCATGTGCACACGGACTTCCTTTGTCTTCTTGACTGTGCGATGCGAGCAATTTCATACACATTATTTGCTCGGGAATCCTCTCAAATTAAATAACTTCCCAGCCACAGAATGACCTCATATATGTGACCCCTCACCGAATCCAGGGACACATGTCGGCCGAAACGCATCCGAGATAATCGCAAAAGAAGCATTTTTTTCGAAATTTGTGATTTTTGTTTTTTTCCATCATGTGCAAGTTGAGATCTTGACGAATGCAATCAGTATTTCAGATAATAGATTGTTTTGTTGGAAAAACATACAGTTTTTGTTGCAAATTGTCTCGTTTTTGTCAGGACTGTAGCCTGCTGGGGGGTGTGGGTAAATTACCATATGGACCATTCACATGATGATTTAAGTCTTTTGTTTTTTTTTTCCGCGAATCAGCTGTATGATCCGAGTTGAGCGCATGGCTACTTAACTGCATACAGGTGTGTGATTTCACTATGGAATGAGTTACTAAACAGAGCACAGAGGAGCAAACACCGCGAAGCAAACAGACACACGGTATTTACATCGGAGATAACCATTTCTAGCAAAAAAACCCGCAACCTCGTTTTCCAGACTGAACGGAATACTTGAATGATCGGATGATACACGGACCGTTCTAGGACTACTTTCCATTGGAGGCATTGGTGTGTGCAAGGCGCCGTTTCTCTTTCTGATGGGGTAAGTTTATTAATCTAAGGCTGTGTGGTTATTTTTGCATGTAACGGAGAGTGTTGTGGTTTGGTTAAGCCTAGGTCACAACCGGACGTACGATTTTTTGGCCGTGTGATTTTTGGCGTTTCCCAAATCGTTGCAGTTTTTTTTTTGTTCACGGAGAAAGACGCGCGTTGGCCATAAGTTTGTCTAGACCGGCCGTAGGAGCACGGTACGGCCGGTTGTGACCGAGGCTTTACATGAAACTAGTGTTGTGTTAGTTGTGTCATCATCGTGCTATCTTTCTTACGGTGTGAGTAATTTTTCAACCACAAAACATTAAAGTATACTTTAGGACTTATTTTTGTACTTCATAATTGTTTTGGGCATACTTTGCATGGAAGGAAAATTGACGTGGTGATCTTTGTTTACATGAAAGTAGTATCGCGCTAGCTAGTAGGGGGTAGGGCTTTCCTTAATGTCATGCAAATGAGCACCATTATGTGCCCGCCCTACACCCAGAGTAGCTGAGATGGAAAACTTTGTTTTATGATGGAAAACCTGTTTTAAGAAGTATACACTTTCAAAAGGCCACACATTCTTCAAATATTGTCAGATCTCCACATGGAAGGCATCATTGGAAAGCTTAGAAACTGTACTTTCTGAATATGTCAATAACTCAAAATTCCCCCGGGCAGACATGTGTCCCTGGATTCTGTGATCTGCCACATATATTATACAGTGGTGCTTGAAAGTTTGTGAACCCTTTTGAATTTTCTATATTTCTGCATAAATATGACCTAAAACATCATTAGATTTTCACACAAGTCCTAAAAGTAGATAAAGAGAACCCAGTTAAACAAATGAGACAAATTATATTTGGTCATTTATTTACTGAGGAAAATGATGCAATATTACATATCTGTGAGTGGCAAAAGTATGTGAACCTCTAGGATTAGCAGTTAATTTGAAGGTGAAATTAGAGTCAGGTGTTTTCAATCAATGGGATGACAATCAGGTGTGAGTGGGCACCCTGTTTTATTTAAAGAACAGGGATCTATCAAAGTCTGATCTTCACAACACATGTTTGTGGAAGTGTATCATGGCACAAACAAAGGAGATTTCTGAGGACCTCAGAAAAAGCGTTGTTGATGCTCATCAGGCTGGAAAAGGTTACAAAACCATCTCTAAAGAGTTTGGACTCCACCAATCCACAGTCACACAGATTGTGTACAAATGGAGAAAATTCAAGACCACTGTTACCCTCCCCAGGAGTGGTCGACCAACAAAGATCACTCCAAGAGCAAGGCGTGTAATAGTCAGCAAAGTCACAAAGGACCCCAGGGTAACTTCTAAGCAACTGAAGGCCTCTCTCAAATTGGCTAATGTTAATGTTCATGAGTCGACCATCAGGAGAACACTGAACAACAATGGTGTGCATGGCAGCATTACAAGGAGAAAGCCACTGCCCTCCAAAAAGAACATTGCTGCTCATCTGCAGTTTGCTAAAGATCACATGGACAAACCAGAAGGCTACTGAAAAAAATGTTTCGTGGACAGATGAGAACAAAATAGAACTTTTTGGTTTAAATGAGAAGTGTTATGTTTGGAGAAAGGAAAACACTGCATTCCAGCATAAGAACCTTATCCCATCTGTGAAACATGGTGGTGGTGGTATCATGGTTTGGGCCTGTTTTGCTGCATCTGGGCCAGGACAGCTTGCCATCATTGATGGAACAATGAATTCTGAATTATACCAGCGAATTCTAAAGGAAAATGTCAGGCCATCTGTCCATGAACTGAATCTCAAGAGAAGGTGGGTCATGCAGCAAGACAACAACCCTAAGCACACAAGTCATTCTACCAAAGAATGGTTAAAGAAGAATAAAGTTAATGTTTTGGAATGGCCAAGTCAAAGTCCTGACCTTAATCCAATCAAAATATTGTGGAAGGACCTGAAGAGAGCAGTTCATGTGAGGAAACCCACCAACATCCCAGAGTTGAAGCTGTTCTGTACGGAGGAATGGGCTAAAATTCCTCCAAGCCAGTGTGCAGGACTGATCAACAGTTACCAGAAACATTTAGTTGCAGTTATTGCTGCACAAGCGGGTCACATCAGATACTGAAAGCAAAGGTTCACATACTTTTGCCACTCACAGATATGCAATATTGGATCATTTTCCTCAATAAATAAAGTGACCAAGTATAATATTTTTGTCTCATTTGTTTAACTGGGTTCTCTTTATCTACTTTTAGGACTTGTGTGAAAATCTGATGATGTTTTAGGTCATATTTATGCAGAAATAGAGAAAATTCTAAAGGGTTCACAAACTTTCAAGCACCACTATATATATATATATATATATATATATATATATATATATATATATATATATATATATATATTACAGAAATAAACATATATCACAGTGACCAAATTTCAGATGGAACTAAATTTCACAGATTTTATGAAATCGAAAGCCTGTCTACTTATAAAGACATTTTAAAGAGAATTCTTAGCGTTAGTTATCAATACTGCAGGCAGGTCCTTGTGAGGAAATCTATCTATCTATCTATCTATCTATCTATCTATCTATCTATCTATCTATCTATCTATCTATCTATCTATCTATCTATGGTTAGAGTTAAGCTTAAGGTTAGTGTTGTGTGTGTGTGTGTGTCCTTATGAAAAGCTCGTACACCCAAACACACTCAGCTAACCGCTCTCACAAATCACCCGTGCTGTGTCTGTCCCTGCTCTCTGATGTGAGCTCCCAGTCCCTCGTCAGGAGACACAGCTACATTCATCATCCTAATATAGTCACACTCAGAGTTGGAGATTAATGGCTGCCGGCCATGCTCTCGCTCCACACCTCACTCCGGAAACAGGAGCAGGAGAGTGCGTCGGAGCGGCCCGAGGTTACCCACGCTCTCTGTCGCGCATCGTCATTATCTATGTTCCGTTCTGACGGCGTGACAATTGTATCCCGTATCCCGAGCGTAATCAGGCATGCTTTTCTCACTGCAAAGTGTGTCAATGACAACGAGAGCAATTCTCATGGTGTCTCAGAGGGAAATAACCTTCAGCACTGAGAATTGTATTTTTCTCCCATCATAAAAACAAGAAGAATTAACTCAAGCTTTTTAAAAAAAAAAAAAAAACTATTCTGGCATTTGAAACACTGGAACCTTTTTGATGACGTCCATAATTAGCTCCTGGAAGCATTACTTTTACTTTGAACAAACTCGTAGTCAGTTTGCCAAGATACTCTCTGCTTATTCTGTTATTTATTTTAATATTACATCAAGCTACATTTCATTTCAAAGGTGTCAAGTTGATTCATATTGATATTTACACATTTCCAAGCAATCGATTCACATTTAACAGCATCTCTGGGATTGGATCGCACAATGTTCATGAAGATCAGACACACTCCTTAACAAGCAGGTAATATTTATTTATGCTTATCATGAAGCTTACGATCGCCTCATTACTCTCATATTTACACTAAGTAACAATCTCATTTGCGCTCCAGTGATAAACCATCTGCACTTCTTCATCCCACGGCTGAACGACACATTATACCTTTTTTAATCCCCCCCCCCCAAATCTAAAGCTGCGGAACTGTGAAACATTAAAAAATAAATCTTATCACATTTAATTTAATTATTTTATCATATCAAGTAGTTTGGACACATTTAGAAGGACATACCCTGATATATCTCATAGCTACATTCATACACTGCCTTTTCTTTCGTATTCTTATTTCTTTTTTAAAATTTTTTACCCAAAAGGTTACTTCACTACCTTGTAGTCTGCTGAAAATTATTGGCACCATCATCCCCCATCCAGTACAAAACATGACCATGATAAATCTACTGATCAACATTTAAACACATCGAAACCTGAGGTGTTTGTTCATTTATTTATTAGAGTTTGCTTCTTTAACATTTCTTGAATTCTGTAAAATACAGCCATCTTTCTCGAAAATCATAATTTGTTTCAGTGCTGCATGGCATACAGTCATGTTCATTGCATAATCATTGTGTTTCCAATCCCCCGATTAAAGTCTACATTAAAGCTCAGGCACTTCTAGCAGTTTGTCGTTTTAGTTAGAAAAATTATACACAGACACATAAAAAAACAGCTTCGAGAAGCTAATAAATGTGAAGAAGACTGCATATAGTATATAAAAGTCCTATTTTCATCGGAATCTCTTCCACGCTGTAAAATCAGAAGCGTTAAATTATCACCTACGGTACACATCTGGGTCCAGTTTAGCACTGCAGCTGTTCATTTCAGCTGTACATTTGCTTCTCTGTATCTTAGTTTGCATTTCACTTTGCAGTCACTTGACACCGAAACATGGTTTATATCACTACTTTTACCACCAAACAGATGTTTAAGGGTTTTTTTTCTCCACCATTTTGAACCATTCAATGCTCTTCCCCTTCTTTAAATTTGGAGAGGAAAGTAGAAAATTGAGTCAAGGCTGAGAAATCAATAGTGCTGACAGACAAACTCCTACACAGGGCAAAAGATGAGGAAGATAAATGGTGTGTGTGTGTGTGTGTGTGTGTGTGTGTGTGAGAGAGAGAGAGAGAGAGAGAGAGAGAGAGAGAGAGAAACCTTCATTAATTCAAACCAACACAATTAAACCCCCAGTATCACTGCTGCAGTGTTTGTTCATCACTTAATGTAAAAAATGTCACTGTTGTAATCATGATCATTTAAATTCTGAGCTCGACTTCAAACTGAATGTGTGCAACAGAAAAAAAAAATCAACATCAGATTCCTTTCAAACTTGCATTCAGATGAAATGTTTTGTATTTAAATGCACTGGAATGAACGGAAAGAACATTATCAGTTGCACTATCACATAAATCATCGTAGGTGAAAATTGTGCTCCCAAAGAAAATAAAACATTTATCAAAGTGTAATATTTTACATTCGTTTTTATTTATTAATCCACTCTGACCTTTTCTTTTCGCTGACATTCAAATCGATTTTATATTTCATACACACAGTTCTGCAGAATTCTTCCAAAATTCACTACATATGCTCACTACATAGGGTAGAATAACTGCTGTGTACCTTACCCAGTGCACTAAAACTCCACCCACAGTAATAATGAAGAATCTGACTGAAATTGTTAACAAACTCCATGTAAGATGACCTTCATGTTATGACAAAGTAGTAAGAAAAGATTCAGATGTTAACCCCACTCCTAATATATAAAAAAGGTTGTGAATTTAATCTTCATACTTTTGTAATTTTGTCCATGTGATTTTTTTTTCACAATTGCAAGAGTGAAGCCATGTTGGAAAATTAATCATAATACTAAAGAATCAACTCAAATGACTCAATAACTCAAATGATGGGAATGACTCAATAACTCAAATGATTCAACTCAAATTACTCAGATGATGGAAATGACTCAAATGACTTACATGGTGGAAATGACTCAATAACTAAAATCATTCAACTCAAATGACTCAAATGATGGAAATGACTCAATAACTCAAATGATGGAAATGACGCAATGACTCAAATGATGGAAATGACGCAATGACTCACATGGTGGAAATGACTCAGTAACTCAAATAACAAATGATGGAATAACTCAACTCAAGTGACTGAAATGATGGAAATGACTCAATAACTCAAATAACCAATGCCAGTTAAAAAAAAAATCAAAGTAATTTATGAACAAACTAATTTAATGATATTTACAATTCTGAACACTTTAATTAAATCATTCTATGTCTTCTTCTTCTTCTTCTTATTATTATTATTATTACCTCGCTCGGGACAGAGTCCATCAGGGGGCGAGGTATTGTTTTTGGTCAGGTTTGTTTGTTTGTTTGTTAACAATATCACAGGAAAATGGCTGGATCAATCTTCATGAAACTTTCAGGATAGATGGACATTGGTCTCAAATAGAACCTCCAATGTTTTGAGGGTTATCCGGTCAAGGTCACCAAAAAGGTCAAAATTGTTTTTGTTGTGTCTACTGGCTCATATAGAGGCGCTAGCCACTACATCATCATGCTGTAAGAATGTAAGTGTAACGATCGCGCACTGTGGGCTGGTGAGTGTATACAATTTGGTTCACCATTCAAAATAAATGGACTAGACTAAAGAAATCACTTTCAGACATGTTTATGCTTATTACAGAGGGAAAGTGAGATCCACTGAGCTCTAGTGCCGGGCCATTTCAGGGGAAATAAGAGTTTGGGTCATGGTGACAGCATGTGTATGTCAGCCTCGGTTTGGAGATTTCAGTTTTGAAAACTGTAAGAGATAAGAGTAGAATAATATAAAGTACAGACACTTGGTATATTTTACTTCTGTGATTTTTAAATTGTTCATTTTTGGATTACGCTTCATTTTTGTGGCTGCTGCCTCAGAGAGTAAATGTATATGCTATATTTACTGTATGGACATGGGATCAGAAAACAATTTTATTTATAAGCAGTAGCCACATGTACCCATAGGGTACCTATTTTTTTCATGATATCTTCCTTCATATTAATCATAAGTGCAACCAGGCGAGGTTTGTTTTGCCTGGCAACACTTATTATTATTATTATTATTATTATTATTAGTCATTATTTTTTATTATGTAAACAAATACACATCACAAGAAAACATCCCTAAATCTTTGTATTTAAGGACATCTAAATGCATGCTTAATTAATAAAATTAGAATTGTATATAAAATTCCAGAGTCTTGAACCCATTTCTCAAATTATAACCAAAAAGGTACAAAAAATTAAAATGTAATAATAAATATACTCAACAAAACAAACAAACACAAAAACTAAAACAAAACAAGAAAAAAAATCTCGATTGTTTCCAAATTTCCAGATTCTGTTTCGAAAAGACAATTCTTCCTTAAAAACTGCACATATAAAATGTAACGTGCCGCATTAGTGCAGGAAAACTTTTGTGCATTCGGTCTTTTTTTTAACAGTTGAATTGGGATGACAAATTTAACCCTGTGAACCCTGGGCTATTTTCAGGGTAATTTCACGACCTTTCCTTTAAAAATTATTCATAATCTTGGTTATTATAAAGGCCATACACGCAGTTTCTTATTCTTTCTTTTCTTTTCTTTTCTTTTTTACCAGAACAGTCTCAGCTGTCCAAACTCTCTCATCATTCGATATTACAAAACTTGCATTTTTTTTTTTTATATTGAGGGGAAAATGATTGTGTCTTATGAAATGGTTATGTTTTTACATGTATCTCACCAGAATTTGCTAGCAGTAGAGATATCTAAATATACTGTTTTGGAATTGTGTAGAGGAGATTATTGGTAATCTGGCAACATCAGAATCATGGTGGTGCGAAAGCCTACAACTTACAAATGTGCAAAAATATGTGTTTAGAGCCTCATGGAAATAAAGGTCATTGTTTTATTTGCTGTTATTTGAAACCAGATTACTCGACAACACTTTGTTGCACAGAGAAACACCTAGTATCATCAGAAAAGATAATTTCTGCTGTTTATTTTGAAATGAGGTCCATTGTAAAGCAATATGGATCTCATAACTTATTCAGCCAAGAAGCTGGAGTGTGAAAATGGGTAAAAAAAACCAAAAGATATTACTTTGCAGAAGTTTGATCTGATTTGTCGTCATAACATGATTACTTCATACGCACAAATACGTACTGAAGAAATGTGACTCCCATCATTACGAAGCTCCAGTTCGGCTCTTTCTGGTGATGTGTGTTTGATGTGTATGTATGCAGTGATGAGTTCATGACTAACTCAAACAACAGCAATGTGTGTCAAGATGGACACAGAGCTGTGTGCAGATTGTAACGCTGATGAAATTTGATGTGAATTTTCCAAAACTCTGGAAAATTCTACTATTTCCAGACTTGCAAAACAAACATAGTGTTGTAGGGGGCCTGCCATGCTGTAGCCATAGTGCCCACAATTCCCTGCTTCACTTTATGGCCCATCTTCTCCCCTTCCACTGTTACAGCATTGAACACAACAATCCCTGTACTCAATGCCATGTTCTATCTCCGCCCATTCTTCTGACTCCCTGTAATGGTATTTGATACAGAGATGATACTGGATACCAAATACAGTGACGTCACGACTGTGCTTTAAAATCCACGGCGGAATCAAAATTCTTTCTCTCTGGTGGTGGATCCCCATGCGTGAAAGAGACGTCGTTGCATCTGTGCTGAAGAAGAACAAAGAACGAGCTATTGATACTGGACCTTTAGCCAAAGTTCAATGTATTTGATCTTCGCATAGTTGTAATATGCGAACTAACTGAACCGGTTAGTTACTGCAGCCCACACAGTATTTTAAAAGAGAAAAGGCGACCGGATCCCTTTTCCCTTTCGCAACGTCGATGAACTACAAACAAGATTCCTTCCAGATCATCGGACGACCGATGGGACACCGAAGATCTTCAGCTGACGAGCTGTAAAAGCAAAAGGAACAGAACTGTTTTCTCCCTGGACCTGCGGAACGCGCTGTCTTCGGATAACAGATGAAGCACCTTCGGTCGCCAAGCAAGAACGATCTCAAGTAAGGCTGGCATCTGGGCAATTGTTAGTCTTAGCTGTGGCTAGTTAATGTGAAGAGTGTTGTTTATTTGAATTCATTCATGGTTTAAATGTACGCATTTTGATTCACATGAAAGTCGGTCTTAGATAGGGTGACCAGACATCCCGGTTTTACCGGGACAGTCCCGATTTGGGGTTGTGTGTCCCGAGTCCCAACAAAAGTCTGTCGGGACACGGATATGTCCCGGTTTTCGCCACTCGCGACATTTGCGACTGAGCAGCGTGGGAATCATTAGTGGAGAAATGTCTGCATTTACTATTTTGATGAATTGACAGGAATCGCAAACTTTCCTGGTTACTGCCCCCTGGCCCTGTGGCATGGGTGTTTATTTAGCCACATTATTCCAGACAACAGAACGTGTTGCCATGCAACAATAAAATAAACATTAACTGGCGCGAATGTTCTTTGTCTAGCAGCTAGCAGCAGTAATGCCGCAGCAATTATGCCGAAAAGAAAATGTACCTTTTCCAAAGATTTACAGGGCACCTACCCCTTCCTCCGAGAGGTGCAGAACAATGCGCACGAAGCCTACTGCACACACTGTAAGTGCTTTGTTCTTGTACTGAGTTGGGTAGCCTATGTTGCAAATGCTGTGCGCTCCTTTTTTTATTCACCTTGTTATCCCGAGATAACGACATAATTCAGGATCTCGAGAAAACAACACAACTAATTCGAGATCTCGAGAAAACAAAACTGTTATTCCGTGATCTCGAGAAAACAAAACAATTATTTCATGATCTCAGCTGGATCACTGTATCTCCGTCGGTAGAGACGAAGCCGGGCCAGTCTTCTGCGGAGGTGCTGCGGACTAATTTTGAAATTATCCCTTATTAAAAGACTTAATGCAATCTCTCCCTGTGTCAACCCCTGATCAAAATATTGCCTTATTAGGTGATTGATTATTCCAGACATTCTAATGACCAAAGTTGCATCTATACAGAATGAGAAATAGCCCCAAAGTCAGCATATCACAAGTCTCTTGGCGCACCTGAATGAACCATTTCTCAGCTGTTTACTCGAGATCATGAAATAATTGTTTTGTTTTCTCGAGATCACGGAATAACGGTTTTGTTTTCTCGAGATCCTGAATTATGTCGTTATCTCAGGATAACAAGGTGAATAAAAAAAAGGATTATATGAAGGGCCTCTCTCAGCTTCCGTAGTATATATTCTCAAATCACTTGTCTCTTTTTTGTTTCTGTTTAACATACCATTCTGACAGTTTGGCCATATTGCTGTGTTGAACAGCTTGTTGCACCTTCCATTAAAGTGTTCACTTTTGTACACATCTTGCTTTATTCATTCAGTTGTGGGGAATGGTTAGTAAGGTTGATTCTGACCTAGGCTATGTTGAGGTCACATATCTACTTTTGAAGTTCATGCTATAGTGCATACAATTTTAGAGATATAGCCTACATGTGCATATGCATTTTTCTTGGTGTTCTCACAAACAGGTAAAATAAATCAGTTTAAATTTGGCCTATGGACATAGCCTGGCCTATTCTCAGCCATTACAAAATCTGTTGTCTGACCATAATTTAACTGATCTGTATACCACTATGCTACTAGATAACAAAATGCCTGTTTGTTTTATTTCATGTGAGATATTGATAAATGTGAGCTTCAACACAATGATGAGCACCTCTCTGAGTGTCACGTTTATGTAAAAAAAAGGGGTGTGTGCATGAGCATGGTCGTGCGCAAAAGTGTCCCGGTTTCAGACTAGGGAAATCTGGTCACCCTAGTCTTAGACCGCATGCTGTTTGATTTGCTTTGTTTACTATTCGTATTAGTTAGATCGTGCATGCGCTCTCTCTCTCTGTCTCTCTCTTTTTAACTCCCTCCATCGCACTACACCCCTCAACATTGGGATTTCAGGAGTAGCTAAGGGTTGGGTAGAAGTTTGGGTTTAAGGCCTAGTTGAGACTAGCGCTTAAGTTACAGATCCTTTGTTACTCTCCCTCTTGCGCTCTCAATGTTGCCCATCCCCCCCTTTAGGCGGCGCCTAGCACAAAGGCTTGCACACTACATTCACATACCACACCTATCTCCCACTTGCACGCCGCACACAGCCTCGTTCCCTCACTCCCCTCCTCTTTGCTCTCTCCCTAGCTCCTCCTCATCTAGTTAGTGCGCAGCTGCGCACACGCATGCACATGCCTACACACACACACACACACACACACACACATCTCATCTCATCTCATTATCTCTAGCCACTTTATCCTGTTCTACAGGGTCGCAGACAAGCTATTCCAGCTGACTACGGGCGAAAGGCGGGGTACACCCTGTACAAGTCGCCAGGTCATCACAGGGCTGACACATAGACACAGACAACCATTCACACTCACATTCACACCTACGGTCAATTTAGAGTCACCAGTTAACCTAACCTGCATGTCTTTGGACTGCGGGGGAAACCGGAGCACCCGGAGGAAACCCATGCGGACACGGGGAGAACATGCAAACTCCGCACAGAAAGGCCCTCGCCGGCCATGGGGCTTGAACCCGGACCTTCTTGCTGTGAGGCGACAGTGCTAACCACTACACCACCATGCCGCCCTGACAGACACACAAACACATGATTTCCCTCTCACATTTTAACATTCACTCGCCCCCTACACTGTAACATTTGCATATAGCCCATTATTTCTGATCACCATTAGTGCCTTGGTTATCATCATAATCACTGCTGATTTCTCATCCTGTTTACTGCTGGTTATTATTCTACTTACTACTGACTATTGCTTTATACACTACTGATTATTAATTGTATACATTGTATCACCACTTATATTGAATTATTCCTTGGCTGCTATTGTTGCTATATCTGATCAGTATTAGTTTGCTAATTCATGTCATCTATTTCAATAAATGGTACCTTTGGAATAAACTGTGTCCTGTCTATTGCTACAACATTCACTGAGTGCCAACCTCTGCCAAACAAGTATTCTAATTGCCTTTGCCCATTTGGTTGTTATATGAATGTTATAGATTTAGAGTAAACATATTACATTAGAGCTATTATACTCACTAAAACTATAGCAACATCACCACTAAGTTATTCCATTGATTTTAATAATTTAGCTATAAACTATTAGACACTTGAATTAATGATTAATGAATTTATGAGACTGATCCCTTTTTACATGAGACTGATTTGATAAGCCTATTGCACCTACAGTGTTCCTATGTTAGAACCATGAGTTACAGAAATAAAACAAAGATGTATGATCATAAAAATTCAAATGTGGATTTTTTTTTTTTGCATTTGAATAGATAAATATTATTAACATTTAAACAGCACTTGAACAGACAAATTCATTGTACTGTAACAGGCACATTGTGCAGTAAAATTTTCATCACATCACTGCAAGGCATTTCATGCAGAATGGAGCAGGTTTTTTTTTGCTGTTGGTTCTGACTTCGTTTTGCTGCCATGTGGGAGGCAATTTAGAAGGCCATCGCTAATCACACATGGGGAGGCGGTGATGAATTATTGATGTGATGTGTGTGATGAAAGATCTGAAACGCCATCAAGGATGGCATTATATTTGGGGACAGGGAGTAAACAAACAAACCACCCCTACACACACACACACACACACACACACACACACACACACTAGTACTGCAAAAAGGAAATTGAGACTGGAGAAAAAAAATGGGACAAGGAAGCAGGGTGTCTTCTGAAGGAAAATAAGAGGGACTGAGTGAGATGAAAGATGGAGGAGAAGGAAAATCCGAGAGGGTGTGACATATCCTCTGTTAAACCTCCATCTTTCTTCCAAGTAAACACTCCACACCAATAGAATGAAGAGAGCAAAGACGCTGGAGAGCCTGAAATCCCCCCTCTCCCTCCAGCAGCACCATGGCTTAAATGCTGAGGGAGAGAAATAGAAAATGATGGAGTGACGTTTTCTCGAGTGAGCAGAGATCAAATAAGTTTTCATTACTTCACTCAGGCTCCATTTATGAAGATATTTGGAAATCATTAAATTCTGATATCTAATCTGATAATCTAATCTTAACCGATATGATCAATATCATCTCCAATATTTAAATAATATTGGCTGGCTTTTTTCGTGGTCTATCAGATATATTCCATTCAGCTAGCATGATATTGAACGAGTCAAAGATGAGTAGCTGAATGGAATATATCTGATATACCATAAAAAAGCCATCGAATAATAATAATAATAATAATAATAATAATAATATTATTATTATTATTATTATTATTATTATTATTATTATACATACATACATATTCCTTTTGGGTGTTCAGTGCGTCTTTCTCTTTCAAAATTCTCTCAAAATCTTCTGTATTTAATGAAGCAAACCTGGTGGCCATGTTTGTTTACAAATTGTCAGTCGCTCACTAGTGTGGAAGTTTTACGTCTCTGATGTGTGACGTCATGTTGTCTTGACAGCCATGCAATATCGTAAACCATATTTAACGGTCATTCTCCATTGGGTAGAGCGACATAATACACGTAGGATAAGTGATATGATAACAATATTGCATGCTATCAAACCAAATGAATGAAACCCGTTAGAAGGGAATAGAACACATTTTATTCCATTGAAAAATTGTCCTGTATGTTTAATAATACACGTTATCATTCTCGAATATGTTTTCATTTCTATAGTAACAGCTCACATACAGGAACAGGGAGTCACAATCTAAGGCTAGTAATAAACATTAAAAAATCCATCTTGCTAATTAACAAAGAAAAACATCTCTGTTTATTATCCTTCTACAGGGTCCCAGGCAAGCTGGAGCCTATCCCAGCTGACTATGGGCGAAAGGCAGGGTACACCCTGGACAAGTTGCCAGGTCATCACAGGGCTGACACATAGACACAGACAACCATTCACACTCATGGTCAATTTAGAGTCACCAGTTAACCTAACCTGCATGTCTTTGGACTGTGGGGGAAACCGGAGCACCCGGAGGAAACCCACGCGGACACAGGGAGAACATGCAAACTCCACACAGAAAGGCCTTCGCCGGCCACGGGGCTCGAACCCGGACCTTCTTGCTGTGAGGCGACAGCGCTAACCACTACACCACCGTGCCGCCCCAAAGAAAAACATATCATGCATTTTCAAACAATGAAGTTTTCTGTAAGGAGACGTTTATTTAACATTTACGATCTTCCAGGATCTTTAAAGGTGTTTACGCTTTGCGGTTTCTCAGTAAAGTGACAAGTTTTTGTTTCATTTACTTCAAGATAGAGTAAAAAAAAAAACCCTCAGGAAAATTACTTAATATCTGCTGTACCATAAGTGAGAACAGGAACTATCTTGTCTCATGGATGTTTACATTTAACATTAAATAAATGTAACTATAAACAGATAAAAATCATGATGTTCACTAATAAATTAAAAATTTTCATTGTTGGCAATACTAATGAGCTTGTTACCTTCACCAACTTTTTGGAGAAGGTTATGTTTTTCTTTGTTTGTTTGCCTGTTCCCAACATAGCCCAAAAAGTAGTACACAGATTTTGATGAAATTTGGAGGAAAGGTGAGCCATAAGCAAAGGAACAATTGATGAGATTTTGATGCAAATCCGGATACGTGTGTGGATCCAGGATCCAGATATGTATGCAGATCTAGGATTTTTTTTGTCCGTTCTCAACGTAACTCCAAAAAATAGTGAGTGGATTTGGATGAAATTTGGTCGATAGCTTCAGTGTTATCCTAGGATCAAGTGACTTGATTTTGATGTTGATAACATGTGGCTTGGTGGAGATATGGACTCTACTGAGTGCCCTTCTAGTTCTAATACGTTTCTATCGTGCTTAAAAACAAACAAACAAGCAAACAAAAAAGTGTCATTGTTATGACATGGTGATGTTTTCTGTAACACTGATGGAAGGAGTCTCCAGTGTCAGCACTCTGTAATAGTCAGAGATAAAGTTGTTTTAAATTAATCATTTTTAATCTGGACTTTTTAGACCTAAGTTTTCCTTCAGCATTTGTCTTCTGGGTTTCTATTTTGGTTATGAAAACGATCGACTGCAACTTCCTGGAACGCACTTGACGGCAATCAGCTTGTCCTTGTGATCTAGAAAAGTGAAAAATTTCACAGAAAACATAAGCAGCAGTGAGGCAACAGGAGGTAATCATCAATTCGTCTCATCTAGTCAAGCTCTTTGACTTTGTCTTGGTGTGTCATGGCTCTAACAAGCATACTCTTGTGTGTTTTTCTTTAACGGAGTACACTGAATTGGCATCAGGATCTTGCTGTAGGTGAGAGGTTCCTAATTGGCTTTTCAGTGGAGGCACAAACACCAAGTAACTCATTTCTCATCTTCTGTAGCTGTAGTTTTGAAATGGCTGAGCATGCTGAGCTGAGCTATTCAAATTCCAAAAAGCGAGTCCACTAGGAAAGGAGGAGCGCCAATGTACCACCCAGGCTTATGTTTTGGTTAAAAGGCTAAAATGTAGATGTTAACATAATATAATATAATAATAGAGTTTGCTGGTTAACTCACCAAGTGTATTAATACACAAACAAATGTCATCTTGCACATCATGTGAAATTCAATTCAATTCAATTTTATTTGTATAGCGCTTTGAATAATGGATCTCAATATCATCACAAAGCAGCTTTACAAAAATATCAAAGTTCCACATAAAAATTTTACATGTATGAATTTATAAATGTATCCCTCATGAGCAAGCCTGAGGTGATGGTGGGAAAGAAAACTCCCTGAGATGACATGAGGAAGAAACCTTGAGACTCAAAAGGGAACCCAGTCTCATCTGGGTGTTGTTTATTCCAATTATACATTCTATAACTGTGTGCTCCAGAGCCAGAAAGTGCAATCGTGTAACCAGGAAATTCATTATAGTTTTAACATGAAGTCTATTTTGATGAAGTTATCAACTGTGCACTGATGGAGAAATATGCTACTGATCTGCTATGTACTACACGTGTTTCATTGATTCTTGATCTTCTTCTTTTCTTTCTTCTTTTTTTGATATCAGCATTGGCTACTGCCACTTCCTGGTCTGGTGAGTTAATTCCTTGGTGGTCCTTTCATTCAAGAACAGAAAAAAAAACCCAACCCATCTACATCAGTCATTAGCTGTGTCACATTTCCCAACACACACAACGTAACCTTTGTCAGAGACCAAAGAGTAAGTTCTTTGACTTTTCCATGGTGTGGTATGTCCCTAACAAGCAGAGTCCTCGGTCTAGTTTCTGTCCTTCTTAGCAACAACATGCCTTCAGCATAGAGATGTCCATCCACCTCCTCAGATGCTTTGCCGAGTTCCCAGGCTTGCCCCAATTAAGGATCAGAAAGAACCATCAAGTTGATAGAAATGCTTGTCTATAAGCTATGCACCTCACTCTTGTAATTAGAAATGACCAAACTTTAAGAAGAATGTTCCACTTGAGCTACAACATGACAACCAGCTTCTTTTAAAATGAGACTCAAAATCATTTTCACGGAAATGTATGAAGCTGACAGACATGAAATCCGCAATCACTGTTGCTTCTTTCATGTTTCTCGAGGACACGAGGGCAATGGATGTTCATAAAGGTTCATCAAACAGCTGTAAGATGCTTTCAGTTACCTTGTGCTTCGTGGTTTTTTTGTTTTTTTTAATGATGCATCCAAAAATGAGAGCTTTAAAATTGGCAGATTTCCTTGGATGATGGCTACAGTCTTGGAAAGAAGGTTCCATCCGGGAATACAAAAGGTTCTTTAGTACCGGATGGGAGGCACTTTGTCTTATTAGCAAAGTACTAATGATTCATTTCACATGCTTTTAGATTTTTCAACAATACAAAGTCCAATACTGTCTGAGTTCAAGAGACTTGAAGGTCTGAGGTTCGTATCAACCGACTAAAGGTAATCAGTTGAACATGATTGGAGAATGGCTCCTAATTTGTAGGTGATATCACATTTTAATGCCCTGCATCTGCATGAGTGTTGGTACCAAATGAAACTAATTTACAAAACAGCAGAGAAACCTAGTGCCCACCATTTTGCAAACTTGCATGTACAAAAGTGACAAATTGCAATTAATCCGCAGTTGAGAAAGAATTTGATTATGTGATTGTGTTGCCTCAGAGCAAGAAGGTTCTGGGTTCAAACCTTGCGGCTGACTGGGGTCTTTCTATATGGAGTTTGCATGTTCTCCCCATGCCTTCATGGGTTTCCTCCAACAGTCCCAAGACATGTGGTCAACTGGCTACTCTAAATCCCCCATAGGTGTGAATGTGAGTGTGATGGTTGTTTGTCTCTGTATAGCCCTGTGATAGATTGTTGACCTGCCCAGGGTGAACCCCGCCTCTCACCTGAAGTCAGCTGGGATTGACTCCAGATTCCCCCACAACCCAGATAGATAAGTGGTATAAATAATGAATGAATGTGCTCCACCCCCGAAACAAGCCCAGAATCCATCCAGTATCCTTAAGTATTCAGGCCACTCATGAAAACACAATAATCCAGAGATCTCTGATACACATTTTTAAACCTTAGGGTAGATAACCACCTCTAAAAAAGCAATTTTGTATGTCTTGTCACAATCTTTGTGTCCTGGGATCTTAAAGATCTAAAGATTGGACATATTGCTTTATCAAACGTGGAACACAGGATAGTGGATTGCATAGGTTTTGCCCCTCTGTGTGTCCATATGGAGGACGTGTGTCTCCTCGCTTGGCTTCTCCTGAAGGACAGACCTTAGCATGATTCTGACTGCAGCGCCAAGGTGTCGAGAGGTCACAGGGTCGAGATCCGGCTTGACGGATGGAGCTGGGTGTGACGTTGCAGACCCTCTGAGTGGGAGAATGACACTGCGAGAGACAGAACGCATCCATCACAGCATCCCCTTCAGACACAGTGATGAGAACTGCCCTTCACAAACCCACTCACACATTCATACTCGCTCTCCTGAAAGACTCTCTTACATTCTGTCTGCTCTGTTACTAACGACTAATCAATGGAGGGTCTAAAAGTCATTAATGGACTTGAAGATACTCTTGTTGAAAATTACTCAAGTACATAGGATGCTCAAACTGTCTCTTCCTATTGGATTATTAATTTTTTCATTTCTTTTTTTTTTTAACTGTTCACATCCTGTCTGTGTCTCACTGGTTATCTTTCCTTGGCTGATGAATACTGTTCTAGAAAGAAGGTTTTTTTCGTTAACCAAGATATGCAAAGGTTCTACATAAAACCCTACACTACAGTAATCGTTTATTTCAAGTAAAACAGCTTCAGTCAGACGGCATGGTGGTGTAGTGGTTAGCACTGTCGCCTCACAGCAAGAAGGTCCTGGGTTCAAGCCCAGTGGCTGACGAGGACCTTTCTGTGTGGAGTTTGCATGTTCTCCCCGTGTCTGCGTGGGTTTCCTCCAGGTGCTCTGGTTTCCCCCACAGTCCAAAGACATGCAGGTTAGGCTAATTGATGACTCTAAATTGACCGTAGGTGTGAGTGTGAATGGTTGTTTGTCTCTATGTATGTGTCAGCCCTGTGATGATCTGGCGACTTGTCCAGGGTGTACCCCACCTCTCACCCATAGTCAGCTGGATTGGCTCCAGCTTGCCCGCGACCTTGCACAGGATAAGCGGTTACAGATAATGGATGGATGGATGGATGGATGGATGGATGGACATCTTTAGTAAACTAGAACCCTAAGCATCCAAGTATCTCAGGTGGGGTTTACATTAGACTGTATCAGCGGATCATCAGATTAACGTTTTTAAAAACGATTAGCGTGCACACAGCAACGCCAATACACGATTAGCGTGCACACAGCAACGCCAATACACGGATACACTAATCACATGACTAATTCGGCACGTAAGTTGAAATGTGTCAGTGCGGCTCATCGCTTCCTCCTCAGCGGCTGCGCTCCAAATCACTCCACCCTGAACAGCGAGTGCCCTCTGGAGGGTGCGCACTCCGGCCCTGCGCAGCTCACAGAGCGCGCGAGTTAAGCGCACGAGCAGTGATTTGGGACTGAGCCGCTGTGCGCAAGTCACTTACCACTTGCAAGTGGAAGGATGGCAAGCCAAAAGACAATCATAACTACACAATGGGCAGTATTTGCATCAGTATTTGCAGTATTTTCATACTTTTATACTCTTTAATGAAAGGTGATACAAGGCGGAAGTCCGCGCCATTTTTCAGCAGTCGCGTCACATGACCAACGCCAGCGAATCAGGAAGGTGGATGTCACAGTGACGTTGTCCAATGACGGCGCCAGCTAGAGCTCAGCACAGCGTATCCGCGTATTCTCAATGTTTACACAGCACTGGACCAGACACGATCTGGATTGAATACGTGGACCCTGGCGGATTCCCGTTTCCCGGCGTTTCCAGGCGTTTTAATGTAAACGGACAGTGCATCAGCGAAGAAAACGAGACACATACAGTCTGATGTAAACTTGGCCTCAAAGCCTGTTGTAGACACATGGTTTCCTTTTAGGGAGGTTTCAAGTAGAGCCTCATTTGGAAGTTAGAGGCCATGAGCTTTGAGGAATGCTTTTGTCTTTGGACTAAAATAAAAGGAGGATCTTTGATTTGTGCTTCTTGAGGGTCGAATGTGGACGTTGAGGTTCCATGGGTCAAACTCAGCAAGAGTTCTATGTGGAACCCTTTTCGAAAGCTATTCCTTGAAGTTTCTGCTGTTTATATGTGAGAAATAGACATCATAAGAATCAAATACTTTTAGGACATGCTGTTCAGAGTGGTAACAGTAAGACCACTTCATCACACCACACCACACCACCTGGTGGTTGATCATTTTCTTCCAGTGGCTTTTATTCCACTTTTATTTTTACAACTTACTACATTAAAAACACAATTCCTTTCTTCTTTCACTTTCAACATGGTCTTCATCTTGCAGCAATTTAAACCAGAAGTTACATCAATCAAGTCTCTCTCACTCTTTTTATTTTTATGATTCAGTTGGTCGTTACAACCAAATAAAAATATTAAAACGGGTTCCACTTGGTGCATTGCAGAGGGAGGGATGGATGGACTGCTTGAAAAAAAATGTGACAACCAGACAAAAATAAATAAATAAATAAATAAATAAACTCTGGGCTGCAGGTGAAATCCAAGGTCATCTATGCCTGAGCCTTACTGAAATCTGTGTCTATTGATTTTTCATGTTTCTTCTGTCCCCTTCCCGAAGCACTTCTTCTTCTTCACTTAAGAGCTTTATTCTCCTATCGAGAAGTCCCCATACTCTCAAAAAGACTCTTTGCAAAGAAAACAACAACAACAACAAGAAAAAAGACAGCTCAGATACGACGTGATGTGCATGACCAGAGATAGACCACGGATTAGTGTGATCGCTCACGTCTTTTACATTGTACGCGAATCAGATTGCATTTGAAGCAATTACTGAGCACGGCTCTGAAAAAAAAATGCATTTGACTGATTGATTGATTGATCCCTGCCTTACTGATTTTGTTGATGGAGAAATGAGGAGGCTGAGATAGCACTCGCTTGTGATAGCCAGGCAAGGAAACCTTATCCATTATTTAAAGTGAGATGTAAATCCTGGTTCTTGCTGGTGGCAGAAATTCTATCAAGGGGAAAAAATAAACATGTTTGATTTGCAAGCGGGGGAAATGGAGCGGAAATTCCAGAGACCTGATACAACTTTTAGAAATTTCGCTCAAAACATATGCACCCAATAAAATCTGCAATTGGGGGGAAAAAGTTTTGTTTATGCCTCTTCATAAAACATTAACCCTAATCCTAGGTGGTTTTTTTTTTGGTATTTATTTATTTTTTAAGGATGAAAGGATCAAATCGGTGCTTGTTTGTGAGGCACAATATCACAGTGCTGGAATATATGCAAGCAAATTTGTGTAATCTGAATGTTACACTGATTTTGGGATTTGAGAGCATCCACAGCTCAGCAAAAATATTTTCAAACACTTCCATTATTGCCCCTGATCTCTCTCTCTCTCTCTCTCTCTCTCACACACACACACACACACACACACACACACACACACACACACCATTTTTACCAGAACACGATTTGTATTACAATATTTCTAAGTAGCGAAGACCAGAATTTGCATTTTTTCCAATAATAATAACATTAGCATACATTCTACAGTCACATTAATCTCTTCCTCACAGAGCAGTACAGGTTTCATGCGCTGCTGCTCACCAGTTTGCAACATTCGAGCTCTTATTAGCTTTTGTTTCCTATCAATGCTAGCAGTGTTAAATGTATCAGGTAAACATGAACAGCAAATTTAGCAAAAAAAAAAAACAAAACAACAAGACAAAGCCTTTATTTGTCACAAGCACAGTGAAATGTGTCCTCTGCATTTAACCCATCTGAAGCAGTGAACACACATATGCACACACACAAGTAAGCAATGAGCACACACACAGAGCAGTGGGCAGCTATGCTACAACACCCAGGGAGCAGTTGGGGGTTAGGTGCCTTGCTCAAGGGCACTTAAGCTCAACTTCAGACCAAGGCCACGCATGTTAACCTAACCACATGTCTTTGGACTGTGGGGGAAACCAGAGCACCCAGAGGAAACCCACACAGAACATTCTATCAGAACCCACACGGAACATTCTATCAGAACATAAGACATAACACATAAACACAGAAGATAAACAGCTTTTGGATATTATAAAAGATTGTGTGAAATATTTTATCTTTGGTGAAAAGGGCTGTGAATAAACAGTGGTGAAGCCAATCTCTGGTTTTCTGGTCTGTTTTTCCGTGGTGTTTTTTCACCCCAGAATTCTGCAGGTGGCACGGGGGCATTGGTCTCCAGAAGTTGACCGTTCCAGCTGGGGGAACCCTTTCACACGGGGAGAACATGCAAACTCCGCACAGAAAGGCCCCCATCAGCTGCTGGGCTTGAACCCAGAGCCTTCTTGCTGTGAGGCGATAGTGCTACACCGCCATGGCACCTTCAGCTTCACTAAATCACCTGTGGATGCTTTATTTCTAATGTCTACCTGATTGATGCCAATCAATTTTACTTTCATGATCAGCATCTTAGTATTAGCAATAGCTTCGGAGTGAATTTGCCATCAACTGCATGCTACACTGTAAAAAATTATTGTTTTAACTTAAAAAAAGTTAGTACCCAGGCTGCCTTAAAATTTTGAGTTCATTGAAATTCGTATAGTAAGTTAAATTGTTCACCTCGTTGTGTTAACTTACTATATTAATTTCGATGAACTCAAAATTTTAAGGCAGCCTGGGTACTAACTTTTTTAAGTTAAAACAAATAATTTTTTACAGTGTATAGTTACAGCAATTAGTAGTTTGTCTGCACAGTTGTTGTTTTTCGTTAAACACAGATAGGAAATTCTACTTTATTGTTTCATTTAATTCTTGAATAACTGTTCAATGATTACATGTACTGTAGGTATTCACCATAGGCTTATTTTACATTTTTGTGGAATTGAATAGGTGAGGGGCGGCACGGTGGTGTAGTGGTTAGCGCTGTCGCCTCACAGCAAGAAGGTCCGGGTTCGAGCCCCGTGGCCGGCAAGGACCTTTCTGTGCGGAGTTTGCATGTTCTCCCCGTGTCCGTGTGGGTTTCCTCCGGGTGCTCCGGTTTCCCCCACAGTCCAAAGACATGCAGGTTAGGTTAACTGGTGACTCTAAATTGACCGTAGGTGTGAATGTGAGTGTGAATGGTTGTCTGTGTCTATGTGTCAGCCCTGTGATGACCTGGCGACTTGTCCAGGGTGTACCCCGCCTTTCGCCCGTAGTCAGCTGGGATAGGCTCCAGCTTGCCTGCGACCCTGTAGAAGGATAAAGTGGCTAGAGATAATGAGATGAGATGAGTTTTTATCTCTGCCAACTTTGTTGGAGGAGGTGATGTTTTTGCCTCAGTTTGTTTGTCTGTACCAAACATAACCCAAAAAGTAGTGAATGGATTTTGATAAAATTTGGAGGAAAGGTGAGCCATGGGTCAAGGAACGATTGATTAAATTTTGATGCAAATTCGGAAATGTATGTGGATCCAGGATTTTTTTTTTTGCCTTTTCCCAACGTAACTCAAAAAGTAGTAAAAGGATTTGGATGAAATTTGGTGTACAGCTTTAGTTTTATCCTAGGATCAAATTATTTGATTTTGATGGTGACAATACAGTATGTGGCTTCATGGAGGTATGGACTCTACCGAGTGCCCTTCTAGTTTTCTGAATAATTTGCTCCTTTGAACTTATTTGTATTTATTCATCTATTAACAATATACGAATATAGCATATATTTATCTATTATCTGTTTATTTGAATCTATTTAGCTATTATTAATAGTAGAATTGACCAAATTTACTCTTGGCAAGATGCTGTCTGGGATCATCAAGTATATCACAGAAAGAACAATATTTATTTTGAGGTTTTAAGACCTGTTGTTAAACGATCTCAGAAATTTGGAGCAATTCGCTTGGACTGAAGTTGTAGCCCAAAAATCTTGATGCAAATGTAAGATGATGTTGAGGATTTATATCTATTATATGCAGTTTCCCAAAAGCATCATCTTTTCACAAAACTGTGAGTGACTGAGAGAGAGAGAGAGAGAGAGAGAGAGAGAGAGAGAGAGAGAGATCTATATGATGCTCATGATTTCGCTTTAATTGACTTTGATTTCTTTTCACATTCCAATTGCAGCTATTCTGACGCCGCTGGAGGTGCCAACTCGTCTCACGTGCATCTCACACACTGTTAGGCATACCAGCCCAGTCGAGAAATCAGAACAGGACAGAAGTGGTCAAAGGGATCATCCCAGGGGCCCAAAACATCTGCTCGGAGGAGACGAGGCTATTTTCCGACGTGGTAAACTGTCTGTATCTTCAGTGTCTCAAGTGGCCCTGGAGTTTGTCTAAATTCCACAGGATGAATTCGGCAGCTTGACTTACAAGGACACTCCCCGAGGTGGATGGCAGGATGTCAAGTCTCAATCTGTCTTTGTAAAATGGTGGGTGGCTAAAACTCGGTGTCTGTGTGGGTTTTATTTATTTCTTCTTTAAGTGAAGGCAGGAGACAGAGTGGAAGAAACACAGGATGTGGTCACTACGAGACAACTCAGCCATAGCAAAACCATCTGCTGAAAGATTGCGTTCAGATACGGCTGGCAGCATGAGAAGAAAAGGGCTTGACATGGGCAGGTGTTTGTGTTTGCGTTAGAGATCTACCAGACTAATCCGTCTGTAATACAGAACCCACTTTCACGAGTTGGGAAAAGGGCTTCCGGTGCAGTCATTTGCAGCACTGATGAGGCTGGAGGAGAAACAACGAGTCCAACTCTGGTGTTGTAGCTCACCGAACAGAGAACATTATGAGAATGTGCCTTAAGATATTCCACTGGTTCTAAGGAGAACAGGATCACATTTCAGTAAAGGTCTAAAAACATATTCTCTAAAAATGCACAAAAAGATCTGTTATAAATTAAAAAAAAATGTCCATGTTCCTACAACTTAGTGTTGTCGTACTTGAGAACGGTTTCAAGACCACTTTTTGAAGGTCTCAGTCTTGTATCGGCCTCAGATGAAGAGGACTCTGGATTTTCTTTCAAGACCGGTCAAGACCATAACTGTAGGGATTTCACTAAATCACCTGTGTATTGTCTGATTTATTTGTTCACATTGTTACTGTGATTGGATGTAAAACTTCCTGTTTCAACTGTGACTAACAACATGACTCATTGCTAATTTAAATTTTTTTTTCCTGTTAACAGCTGTCACCCCTCCCCCACTCCCCTTCACACACACTGGTCTGGTCCTGGTCTTGACTTGGTCTCACCCTGCCTTGGTCTTGGTCTTGACTTGATCTCAACCCCTCAAAGTCTTGGTCTCGATACATTCTGGTCTCGGTCATGACTTGGTCTCAATTTAGGTGGCCTTGAGTACAGCTGTGTAATAATGTTGAAGTGGTGTTACTAAGAACACTTAGACCCAGAACTGAAGATCCGGAGTGTTCAGAAAAACATCCCAAATTTAAAGTTGTTAGCATAAAGCCTGGATGGGATTAGCTCACTGCAAATAAGACTTCAGATATCAAACCAGAAGAAGAAGAAGAGAGGGTCCCATATACGATTTATACATTGGGGGAGTGCCTGTTAGAGAGCGCACTTGTCCTGGGCCATCGGCATAGTGAGATAGGGTGGCCAGTTCCTTTCCTCGCTACCTTACTTCCCCCAGTGTTTCCACCAGGTCCCCATTCACTGCTGGGTGGACAGGGAGCGAGCCCCAGATCCCCGCTGAGCCGAGGCTCGAACCGGGGACCGTTCGCTTAGTGGTCAAGCGCTCTAACCACTTGGCCACTTCGTCTCCTATCAAACCAGACCAGACCAACAAAAATATCCAAGCCTTGTTGACGTGGACCAACTGGACACCAAAACAAAGAATAAAGAAATATGAAACAAATGGAGGGCGGCACGGTGGTGTAGTGGTTAGCGCTGTCGCCTCACAGCAAGAAGGTCTGGGTTCGAGCCCCGTGGCCAGTGAGGGCCTTTCTGTGTGGAGTTTGCATGTTCTCCCCATGTCCGCGTGGGTTTCCTCCGGGTGCTCCGGTTTCCCCCACAGCCCAAAGACATGCAGGTTAGGTTAACTGGTGACTCTAAATTGACCGTAGGTGTGAATGTGAGTGTGAATGGTTGTCTGTGTCTATGTGTCAGCCCTGTGATGACCTGGCGACTTGTCCAGGGTGTACCCCGCCTTTCGCCCGTAGTCAGCTGGGATAGGCTCCAGCTTGCCTGCGACCCTGTAGAACAGGATAAAGCAGCTAGAGATAATGAGATGAGATGAGATGAGACATAACGACAAATGGGAAAATGCATGCGAATACAGCAAGTAAAGATGGAACCTGCCAAGTTTTTTTTTTCCCTGCTCGATTTCACATCCACTTTGCTTTATCCAATATTTTGTCAATTTATAACATAACTGCCCTCTTACAACATTGTATTATTCCCAGCTGCTACTTTGCTTTAAATTGCAAATGAGGTGCATATGATAAAAAGCTGTTTCGTTTCGCTTTTGCAAACAATAAAGAATGGAGTTTTGTCCAAAAATGAATTTAAACACTCACAAGCTGATTAATGAACCAGACGCCTAAATGAAATTAGAGTCGAGTGCTTGTGAGGAGAGATGTGCACGTCGGTGTATGGGTCAGCCCTAATTATGGTTAGTGTGCATAAAGCCCTTTATTGCTTTATAGAATAATGAGAGCAGTTTTATACCAACATAAAACATCCTATAAAGACGGGAATTACTAATGATGCAGAAGTAATGCTTCTTTTTCTCATGTACATTCTAGACTGTTCTGTATTATTTAAAAAAAATGATTTTTTCTGTTTTTTTTGGTGCACTGACACTGAAGACTCCTTCAACACGTATTAAATGATAAAGCACAGTTTTAATCCGTTTACGTGACACATCTGTTGTACGAGTCCCGTGTGACTCAGCTGTTACTATAGAAACGACAATGTAAACCTGTGATTCTGTGATCCAGAATGCAACAATGCTGATATATAATATATCATGCATATTAATGTCCAAGAAATGTCTGATTTATGAATATTCATGAGTAGTGGGAGGTCACAAGGAAAATTGGCTGTATGTTGAAAATATTTAGGCAGAAAAATCCTCGATGTGGTTTTGACAACAAGGAAGAACACAAAAAAGTCTGATATTAACATTGTTTTTCATATTTTGGGCTTTTAAATCTGGAAAAAGTAATACATATTTAGATTTTGTACTCTGTCAAACTGCTTCTGATACAAAAACGTAGAGTAATTACTGAGGCCGTAACAAGGACATGTTGAAGTCCCGCCCTGAGACTGGAGGTAAATGGAAGGTGTTTCTCATCATCTTTCTCATCGAGGGAGGTCATCCTCAAACTAATGACGCACAAAGTTGCAATTAGAGCCAATTAATTATCCTCGGATTGTGTGCAGGGACCGAAAGCAGACGGCGATGGAAGTGTGTCTCTGTGTGGCGAATGAAAATCACGTTCACTTTCTGTCTCCACAGGTGAGCCATAACAAACAAGATGAGCAGTCTGAGGAGATGGAGACAAACGTGACGGCCCGCTGCGCAGGCATAATTGAGTACCCAGAAATCAGTTTCTCACTATTGGAGTTTCATAAGAATAGCTGAACTTTTACTACTTGGTGTGGATCAATCCACTCGATCAGTAAGTCAGGGAACCTGCAGGGTTTATAACAAGATGCAGGAAAATTATGGACAGGATTTTCACAAACATGATTCATGTTCTGAGATAAAGACTGGCAGGGAAGTCTGAACAGCAAGTAAGCTAAATATTTGCTGAAATTTGGGAAGGGGCTGAGAGTTGAACAGATGCCCACTCAAGGGCGAGCGAGGGATGGAGATGAGGGCATGCCCACTTCTGATTAGAGGGCGTTAACATTCTTTTTTAAATTAAAATATCTTCCTTCCTTCACTGCTTTTTATAAACTTCAATCCTTCCACTCCTTCTTTCCTGCATTTTTTCTAGAATTATTTCCTTCCTTCCTTAACTTCTTTCTTCCTTCGTTCTAAAATTATTTCCTTACTTCCTTTTTTCTAAAAGTATTTCCTTCCTTCCTTTCTTTCTTCCTTTTTTCTAAAATTCCTTCCTTCCTTCCCTCTTTCCTGTTTTCTAAAATTCCTTCCTTTTTTCTAAAATTATTTCCTTCCTTCTTTCCTTCCTTCCTTCATCCCTTTTTCTAAACCTCTTTCCTTTATTTATTAAAAAAAAAGTCCCATGACGTAAAGAAGAACCAAACAGTCGAATCTACATCAGCATCGGCCTTGTAAGTTTCCCGATGATTTGAACCAGTAGATGGCATTTTGATCCTTTTTCAATCCATAAAATGCTTTTGATTATAATTGTGTCGATATGAACACCAGCACTGACGAGTTTCATCACAGTACAGTCATATCAGTTAAAACCACAATACCACTTTCTTATTGAACTGCTTTGCTCAGCCACTGATGAATCACTGAAAGTGTATCGTATCTCAAAAACTATGGCTGGGTTTCAGTCACATGACTTTTCTTAGCGGTGTTACCGGAAGTGAAATAGCCGGTGGTCTAAACAGCTGCCGTAGTGCAAACAACTAGAGATAACTTATCAGAGTACACTCGTAATCTAGAAGCCACTGCTCGCTTTAGATATATTCAGAAGATTGCTTTGTGAAATGGAATCGACCCCTACAGTCTGTGAAAGAAGGATTTGTCATACGATCTCGAAAACTACCCTTCAGTCGAGTTCCCCGACATCTCGAACTATCTGGTGTTGCAGATGTCCTTCTACACCGCAAAACAGATGAAAGCATGGAAGAGTATGGAAGCTTACAACTTCTTTGTATGTGGCTGGGTGAAGGACCTCAGTATCAAGTTGCTGCTGAATGAATCCTGTATTGTTTTTGCCCGTGTAAGTAGGGTTTTTTAAGCTTTTCGTTCGCATCTTTACAACAAAGCGCTGCAAGTTGAAGTGCAAACAAACAACAGTTTGCTTGAGTCTCACTTGTGTTGGCTCTTATCTCTCAGGTAAATCATTCACAAAGATCATCAGAAACCCCTTTAAAGACCTGGATCTTAGTTAAACAAGACGGAGAAGTGATCACTGCGCATTGTGACTGTATGGCTGGGTAAGAATTTTGTCGCGACCTTCATGCATATGGACTTTCTGAAGAGTGAGGAGTAAATAAAGAAACAGTTGGGGACTTTAGTGCTTCATGACTAAAAAAAGTACCGTAAAATAACGACACATAGCAAGAAAAGTACTTGGAAAACACTAAGGACATCGCTGAGAGGGAGATACAAACCTTTCACCAAGTGATCACTGCAAACTCAAGCATGCTTCAACTCAGCTCCCTTCAATTTCAGTGAGAGGTTCAAAAGCCACCTTTCTCGACGTCTTTTTTGAAATCCTGTGTTCGTTCACCCTTTTTTATTAGTTCACAGGGAACCCTGAAGAAACTTTTATCAGTTTCACGGTTTGATTGATTCAAACAACCTAAAACAATGCAAGGCATTTTTCATGCGAGCAATGCACCTTCTCTGTACAAACGCTTTGGCAATTGAGCTTTGGTAGACCACCAGCTAAAGTTTTGAATAACTAATGAGGCGGATATGACGTCATGTGAAACCCAGCTGCTCTGGGAATCAGTCAACCTTCTACACCCTCCTCCCCTGACTTCCTGTTTGAAAAGGAAATCAAAGCAACACAGAATCAAACCACGGCTCTGAAGTCTGGCATGTGTTCTGGTTCTGAGAGATTGTTCTCAGTTTACCACCTGGGGGTTTGGTGTTTTTTGTTGTTAATGTACTTTTTTCCCCCCTGTATGTTAATTATGTTCTCAATGTCTCCTGTGTCTTTTACTTATGGTTTATTTTCTTGGTCATGTTTTTTAGGGCCCGAGCACCGTTCGGTGCGAAGGCCCTATTGTTTTTTGAAGGATTATTATTATTATTATTATTATTATTCTGCCGTGTTTGGCCTTATTTGAGGCATTTCCCATGCATGAAAACTCATGAATTGATGAATTGATACACACATCAGTCATTGTCCTCGCTACTCAGCCACAGACTTTTGGCCCTGGGCATGGCCCAGGGACTTCATAGCGCCCCTTTTTCCATTTCCCATTGAAATGAATGGGTAGAACTTTGGAATGATGATGTCATAAGGCCATTTGGAGTGAAATTACACATGGTCATTTTTAACGTACTCCTCCTAGACGGTTCATCAAATTCATGTCAAACTTGGCAAACATGATGCCAAGATATTGCTGAAGTTGAATTGCTAAGGGATTTTTGATATGTTCTAATATGTTGAAATAATATAACATATAATATGCCAAGATATTGCTGAATGTTGAACTTGATATCTTGTAATATGATTCTGATGCATTGGTTCGTTTGCATGTGTGAACGCAGACCACACGCAGTCTCTATGTTACAACCTGGTGCAGACCAAATAATCGAACACACACACACACACACACACACACAATAATAGTGACCTTCTCTCATTGCGCATTTTGTTGCAGACAAAATGCACAATGATTTTTGATATATTGTAATATGTTGAAATATTATAACATATAATATGCCAAGATATTACTGAATGTTGAATTTGATATCTGTAGGATACTGCTGAATGTTGAACTCGATATCTTGTAATATGACTCTGATTCTGATACTCTTTAGCCGTTATGGGCCTGTCTGATGAACATTTGATGAATATATGACATGTGACTGTTTTGTTGGGTGGCGGGATGTCCTGGGTTGCGGAACCACACGTGCGAGGGCCCGTCAAGGCCGCTAGCGGCTTTAATCATTTCTTGTCTCTTATTTCTCACGTTTCATACTTTTCACCAGTCCAATTACCTCATGTATGTTTCTCAGTGTTCTTATTCCTGTATTACACTTCCATACTTTTATTAAAACGCTCCAAGTTCGTTTGCACAATATAAATGGAAACATTATTGTTATTATCATTTTTTTAAAATAAATATGTGATCTTCCATCGCATTACCTGTTTTTAAAACACACTGGGCTTTGCTAATATTTTGCATTGTGGTCAGAGTCAAGAAATTATTACCAAACACAGCCAGTGTCTAATCTGGTCACATTAGAGCTATCAGGAAAAGCTGAGGCTCTGCAATTATTGTCGTCTTAAAAAAAAAAAGCAAGAAAGAAAGAAGTCCAGCATGTTTGCAGGCATAATAATAGAGGAGTTCCTTGATTTGGCAGTGTTTGTGTTATTCATTGTCAACCCTGGCGCTAGCTCTTCCTGTTTGTACAAGTAATTAAGTGTGATACATCTAATCAGCCATAATGCAGAAGGCAAAAACCGATATGACATGTGGTTACAATATCAGTGAGTGGGAGAGTGCAGATGTCTCCGCCAATTATCTGCACGATCCTGAATGAATCCACAAGAGGAAAAAAAAAATCGTAGCACACCACGCCAGGCGATTCCGGAGAGCCACGGAGCGACTCGCTCCACTCACACCCCCATGAGCGAGGAAAGCAAATGCCTTGTTTGAGGAGCTACTTAATCAGAGCATCCCATGTGACTTACATAATCGTGCTAATATTGTATCTGTCCTCTCCGAGTCTCTCTCAGCACCTGTGTGATTAATATCTGGGATACAGCAGTGGACAGTGGCGCTGGATTCATCACTGTCAGGTGATGGAGGAGAGATGCTCACATTTCTCCAGCCAGCCTGAGGGGGACCAAATCTCAACCTGGGTCTTGTTTTTTTTTAATTAAGAAGATCCAGCTCACTTTCTGCATCACTCTGACGCTCCCTCTGGCTTTGTCACATGGCTGTGTGACTCCGGCTGGCTGCTGTAATGTGACTCGTCATCCTGAATTTATTTTCACCTCCACTCACTGTGCTGAAGAAAACTGTTTAACCATCCAAAGGCTTCAAAGTATAATTGAATTAATTGATTTCCCCATCAAGACTCCTTCCTTCTTTCCTTCCTTTCTTTTGATTTATGAAATAAATACTGGAGTCATATTATATTTCTCAAAAATGTATTTCCTTCATTCCTTCCTCCATTTTTTTCTAAACTTCCCTCCTTCCTGTCTAAAATTACTTTCTTTCTTCCTTCCTTCCTTCCTTTCTTTGTTCCTGAACTTCTTCCTTCCTTTCCCAATTTCTTAACTTCCTCCCTTTCTTCCTGAAGTTCCTTCCTTCCTTTTTTCCCCAAACTCCTTCCTTCCTTTTTCCTAAAGTTCTTTCTTTCCTTCCTTCTTTTCACCTTAAACTTCTTTCTTCCTTCCTTCCTTAATTTCCTAACTTCCTCCATTTCTTCCTGAAGTTCCGTCCTTCCTTCCTTTTATCCCCTAAACGTCTTTCTTTCCCTCCTTTCTTTTCTAAACTCCTTCCTTCCTTCCTTCCTTCCTTCCATTTCTAAATTTCTTTCCTTCCTTCCTTTTATCCCCTAAACTTCTTTCTTTTCTTTTCTAAACATCTTTCTTTCCTTCCTTCCTTTTCTAAACATCTTTCTTTCCTTCCTTCCTTTCCTAAACATCTTTCTTTCCTTCCCTCCTTTTCTAAACTTCTTTCTTTCCTTTCTTCATCCCTTCCTTTTCCCTAAACTTTTCTTTCCTTCCTTCCTTTTCTAAACTTATTTCTTTCCTTCCTTTTATCCCCTAAACTTCTCTTTCATTCCTTCCTTTTCCCCTACACTCACTTCCTTCCTTCCTTCCTTCCTTCCTTCCTTCCTTCCTTCCTTCCTTCCTTCCCTTTTCCCCTACACTTCTTTCTTTCCTTCCTTTTTTCTAAACTTCCTTCCTTTCCAAATGTCCTTGCTTACTAAATCCCTCCTTTATTTCTAAAGTCCCTTCCTTTCTTCCTTACCTTTTTCAAATTATGAAAAAATAATAGTTAAATTGTATTTCTTTCTTTCCTGCCCTTTCCTGTGTCTGTCTGTCTGTCTGTCTGTCTGTCTGTCTGTCTGTCCGTACACTGTAAATGGGACACACTGTAAGGCCGTCTCACATTTCTTGCTCTACATTTATGCTTCCAGTAAGCGTCTGCTGCTGTAAAACTGAAAACATGCCCCTGTTATTGACTGAGTGAAGTGAACTGTGACGGAGCTGAGTGATGTCGTGATCACGTGCTCCTCACTCCTGCAGTTTAAACAGCGAGCACATGGAACTGTCTCCATCAACACAAAGAGGACGAGTGTGAGCTCACACAATGTCAGATTTATTTCACACAAAGTGCCTCAAAGACAGGGCCTCGCCTCTGCAATCCTGAGAAGCCAAAAAAAAAAAAAAAATTGCAAGTGCCAAAGAGAGCACCACGGTCCAAACCCCGTTCCCAGGATCTGTTTATGGGCTCAGTGAGCTGTCAGTCTCTGAGAGAGAGACAGGGGTGTGGTGGGGGGTGGGGTGTCTCATCAACACAGGAAGACAGTTTGTCAGAAGTGCATTAGGGCTTAATCGAATGAGATTGGGCTCAGCTACCAAGACACAGCGCTTCATCAGAACACCGACGCCTCTTCCTCATGATAAGCTCAGATAAAGAGACATCCGACAGCTTCACTGAGGAAACCTGCAGCAGGATGTGTGCTTCATCCTGTGAGGAAACGGTCGAGAGAGCATCGCACTGAACACTCACTCTAATCACCCGAGACCATCTGAGCTGGGCTCTGTGGGTTTACACCAGGATGATTCCAGAACATAATTCAAACGATTACATCACAGTGTAAATATTTTACATTACAGAACATCCATCCTTTTCTTTCTTTCTTTCTTTCTTTCTTTCTTTCTTTCTTTCTTTCTTTCTTTCTTTCTCAGTTTTCCTTTTCTATTTCTATTCCTGTGTTCTTTTGTTATTTTTTATTTTTGTTCCTTCCCTACATCCTTCCATCTTTCTTTTCAAAATTCTTATTTTCTTTCTTCATTCCTTTTCTTTCTTTCTTTCTTTCTTTCTTTCTTTCTTTCTTTCTTTCTTTCTTTCTTTCTTTCTTGTTTTCAAATTCTTTTCTCTCTCTCCATTCCTTTTTATTTCTTTCTTTCTTTCTTTCTTTCTTTCTTTCTTTCTTTCTTTCTTTCTTATCTTTTCTCTTTCTTTCTTTCTTTCTTTCTTTCTTTCTTTCTTTCTTTCTTTCTTTCTTCTGATTTTCTTGGTTTGTTTCTTTCTCAGTTTTCCTTTTCTATTTCTATTCCTGTGTTCTTTTATTTTTGTTCCTTCCCTACATCCTTCCATCTTTCTTTTCAAATTCTTTCTTTCTTTCTTTCTTTCTTTCTTTCTTTCTTTCTTTCTTTCTTTCTTTCTTTCTTTCTAGTTTACAAATTCTTTTCTCTCTCTATTCCTTTTTATTTATTTAATTTGTTCTTTCTTTCTTTCTCATCTTCGTTCTTTCTTTCTTTCTTTCTTTCTTTCTTTCTTTCTTTCTTTCTTTCTTTCTTTCTTTCATTTCCTTTTCTATTTATTTTCTATTTTCTTTTCTATTTCTTTCCTTTTCCATTTCTTCTTTCTTCTTTTATTTTTTCTTTTTGTTCCTTCCCTCCATCCTGTCATCTTTCTTTCATTCTTTTGTTCTTTTCTTCTTTCTTCATCTTAGGTTTTCTCATTCTTATTTTATTTAGCTTTCTTTCTTTCTTTCTTTCTTTCTTTCTTTCTTTCTTTCTTTCTCCTTCACTCTTTTTCCCCTTGCCTTCTTTCTTCTTTTATTTTTTCCATGAATTCAGACTTGGGATCTCTGGAGAACCCTGGGCTTAAACTGTGTCTCTTTAAAGTAAAAGGCTTTTAATATCAGACTGTGGATGAAATGCACTCTTTATCATACTTTCGATCATTCTGTACTTCTGATCCTTATCCGGAGCGCCACACACACCGAGATCGTTCATTTGGTCAGAAAGGAGAGCCGAGACCTCAGAGTCCATGTGCAGCGATCCTCTCATCACGCTTTTCCTGCATAACATCAGAGAGTTTCCTGTTCTGTTCCATCAGAGCATTGGGAGAGAACTACTCCAGTGTGTCCTCTAGGTTCTGACTCATTAATGATGAGGGGTGGGTGTCACAGAGGGCGTGTTCAGCTGAAACCGTGTTTTGGGCAGGGGATAAGCCCATATATGCCTCTGTTACGTTTAACATCCTGAAAATTAATGAGGTCCTGAGAACACGGTCAGCTAAATATAACACCACCACAAACACACGTGATAGGAGATGTGCACAGAGAATAAGTCAGTCATGTTAACATGGGCTCTAGAATGTGTACATTATGCTAACATGGGCTTGAGACCATGTACATTATGTTAACATGGGCTCTAGAATGTGCACTCTCTGTTAACATGAGCTCTAGAACATCTAGGTCATGTTAACATGATTTTCATGTTAATGTTGGCTCTAGAAGACATCTGCCACATTAACATGGGCTCTAGAACCCATATATCATGTTAACATGGGCTCAAGAACAGGTACATTATGTTAACATGGGCTCTAGAATATGTACCCTATGTTAATATGAGCTCTCGAAAACACGTGCCATTTTAACATGAGCTCTAGAACATGTCGGTCATGTTAACATGATGTACATGTTAATGTTGGCTCTGGAACACATCTGTCACATTAACATGGGCTTTAGAACCCATACATCATGTTAACACGGGCTCTAGAACACACAGATTATGTTAACATAGGCTCTAGAACATGCATTATGTTAACATGGGCTCTAGAACACACAGATTATGTTAACATGGGCTCTAGAATGTGCACCCTATGTTAACATGAGCTCGAGAACATGTACTGTAGGTCATGTTGACATGATATATATGTTAATGTTGGCTTGAGAACACATGCCACATATACATGTTTTAAAGTCCATGTTAATCATGTTCATGTGGGCTCTAGAACCTATACATCATTTTAACATGGGCTCCAAAACATGTACATTATGCTAACACAGGCTCTGGAACACGCCATTTTAACATGGGCTCTAGAACTGATACATCATGTTAATGTGGGCTCTAGAACAGATCTTTCACAATAACATGGACCCTAGAATATGTCTGTCACATTAACATGGGCTCTAGAACATGAACATCATTTTAACATGGGCTCTAGAACATGTCATGTTAACATGAGCTTGAGAACATGAAAATAATTTCAACATGGCCTCTAATATAAACATCATGTTAAAATAGGCTCGCGAACATTAATTTCATGTTAATATGGACTTTAGAACACAGATGTCATGATAACATGAGCTGTAGAACCCGTACATCGTGTTAACATGGGCTCTAGAACACGTCTGTCATATTAACATGGACTCTAGAACACAGATGTCATGTTAACATGAGCTCAAGAACCTGTACATCTTGGTAATGTGGGCTCTAGGACATGAACCTCATGGGCTCTAGAACGCTCATGAAAATGAAATAAAAGTGCAAGGTGAACCGCTCACTTTCATTTTCACATTTCTCCATCTTTCATGTCCTCTTTCTGATTCTCTTAAATATTCTCTTTTTTCTTGTTTTTTTTCTGATATCTTTTTTGCTCTTTTCTTTTTTAACTCAAATTCATTTTCAGTCTCTCCTTCTGTTTCCCCTCCAAATCTCTTATTGTAAAAAGAAGACGTTGTGAAGAATGTGAAGCAGAGCTAATGACATCCTGGAGATCATTAAAAACAAATATTCCTCTCACCTAAATTGTTTATTGTCTCCAATCTCAGGTTTTGTTTTTTTTTCCCCATGTGTATCAAATCAAGATGCTTAAAATGCTTTTTTTGTTGAAATGAGTTGAGGGAACGAGCGTCCATGTGTCCACGTTTCCGTCAGTGCACAAAGAAACAATCGCTGGCTTTTCTGCATTTGTCTGGAGAAATAAAGAAAACAATAAGGCGAGGTCACTGTGAATTAAAGGTAAGAATGTTCTTATTATTATAAGATGTTTCCTTTCTGATTTGTACTTTAACTGAGAGACGTGATGAAGCAGGAGATAAAACTTCACTCCTGCTCCATGATTTGAGGAACCTCTCAGTGCGCGAGCTTCAAAGACGTTCCCCTGGTGCCAATTACTTTTGCTATATAAACCTCCTCCTAATCAGATTCATTCAATTTTGCAATTTGGATTTTTTTAATTGAGATATTTTAATTCAGCATGAGACTGTCACTGGAGACGAGCGGCGTATTATAATCCCGGACTTCTTAATTTAGCTTCAAACACTGCACTGTAAAGATCTCTTTAACTGGGAACTGAGGATTTATTTTTATAACTATTTTAAAAATCAACCTTTGTTTATTATTTAAGTTGGAAACTTTCTCATTGATAAGAGGTTCCTGACATTGAGTCCATCTGTCTTCTGTGATGACATCACATCGGACTGACCAATCAGCAGCTTCGATTGAAATCTCGACTTATTCTCTTTCTTTCTTTCTTTCTTTCTTTCTTTCTTTCTTTCTTTCCTTCTTTCTTTCTTTCTGTCACTTTAGCACTTTTCTTTTTTCCGATTGTTTTTCTTCTGTATTTCTTTCCTTGTCTTTCCCCTTTCTCTTTTCCTTTTCACTGATACAGTAGGACATTCCAGAATTTGATTCCATCTGTCATCTGATGATATCACATCAGACTGACCAATCAGCAGCTTTAATTTAAATCTCAATTTATTCTGTCTCTTTCTTCCTATGTTTCTTGCATATGATTCTTTCTTTCTTTCAGTTTAGCACTTTTCTTTTTTCTTCTTTTTTCTTTCTATTGTCACTCTTCTGTATTTCTTTCCTTGTCTTTCCCCTTGTTCTTTCTCACTGATACAGTAGAATGTTCTAGAATTTGACTCCAGCTGTCATCCGATGACATCACATCAGACTGACCAATCAGCAGCTTCGATTTAAATACTGATCTTGTTTCATTCTCTCATTTCATTGTTTTCCCCCAGTTTTTTTCACTTTAACACTTTTTTCATTCTGTTGTTTTTTCTGTCCCTCTTTTCTCTTCTTGTAATTTTTATTTCTCTTTTCTTCCTTTTCTATTTGTCACTTTCAAATTCCCAAATCATCTCCTTTTTCTTTCAGACCCTCATATAGCTTCTCTCTCTCTCTCTCTCTCTCTCTCTCTCTCTCTTTCCTATCTTTCCTTATCCCACTTTTCTCTCTTGCTTTCTATTATTTTTCCTGTATTTCCTTCCTTCTTTTTTCTTCTTGTAATTTCCTTTCTCCTCCTCATTTTATTGTCGTTCTTCTGCTTTTTTCCTGTAATCTTTACTTAATTTGTTCCACAAGGGAAATATAATCAGCACTTACGTAAAAGGTAATTAATACTCAGAACCAAAAGAGAAAATGTATATTTATAACATAAACATTTCCCAGATATCAAACGAGGGGCATCGCATGAAAAAGTGTCTCAGATCAGCTACTGCTCTTTTATTCTCCGCAGCACTAAATATGAATCTACAAACACACCTGAGTGTGTGTGTGTGTGTGTGTGTGTGTGTGTGTGTGTGTGTGTGTGTGTGTGTGTGTGCGTGTGTGTGTGCTGAATGTCTGGATTCAGTCTCCATCACCTGATTCATCTGTTATGGTGTTTGATCTACGAGCTTATTTGCTTGTTATAAACACTCAGCATTGCTCTTGTAGCTCAGTGGGGATTTTTTTTCCAGTTAATTTTTAATCACCTTGCTGCAACACAGCTGTGAAACAATAAGCTATGAAGATTTTTTAGCCTCCTGACTTCTATTCTGGCTTATGCACTCATGACCCGAGAGCTTTCATCACACTCCAGCCTTTTCCCATTATGACTTTTTATATTTTAGAATGTTAAAATGAAAACGACTGAAAACGATCTGCGACAAATTTGCTGGTATGAAATGTCTTGACCCGATGACACGGAATTTACCACATAAAGAGAACTTTTTTATTGAGGATATCCCATCCTGGTGCAGACCTAATGAATTCTGACCATGCCGACGATGAAATCGCATTATCAGAATAAGCTGATAGTCACGTGTAATGCGAGACGGAGATAAAAGCGGCAGCTGCATTATTCAGACATACAAAGAGCCTCAAGAAAGGAAGAAAAAAAAAAAAAGCTTTGTTGGCCAGACAGTTGGTTCGACATTATCATTTGCTCGAGCTTTTCCATTAACAGATGAAAGATTTAGAAATGACATTATTTATACAGTCTCATACAACCATCACACAACATGATAAAATCATAAAAAACGTCCAGTAAAGCAGGAGTGATATCACATCGAGGTTACAGTTACACTTAAAAACTAATGGGCATGGCTTATTTTATGGTCATGTTACAACAAAACTAAAAACATTCCTGATGTAGGTTCAACCTTGTCTTACTGACATTCCACAACATTTTAAAGTAGCTATAAATGGATTAAAAAAGTGCTGTGGTATAAGAGAAATAATGCTTCAGGATTGTTTTTATATAACAGCACATGTGGTACAACCCCAATTCCAATAAAATTGGGACACTGCGTAAAACAAATAAAAATAGAATGCGATAATTTGCAAATCATGGAAACCCTATATTTCATTGAAAATAGTACAATGACAACATATCACTTGTTGAAACTGAGAAATTCTTTTTAGAAATCATGGACACCATGTCCTCCAGGCTAAAGAGAGGGACCATCGGGCTTATTATTAGCACACAGTTCAAAAGCCAGCATCTTTGAAGGTATGAGGGGGCATTAGTGCACATGACATGGGCAGCTTGTACACCTGGGAAGGCATCATTAATGCTGAATGATATACACATGTTTCAGAGCAATATGCTGCCATCCAGACAAAATCTTTCATTGAAGGCCTTCCTTCTTTCAGCAAGACAATGCCAAACTGCTTTCTGCACATATTAAAACTACATGGATCTGTAGTAAGGGAGTCCGGGTGCTAAACTGGCCTGCCAGCAGTTCAGACCTGTCTCCCATTGAAAACATTTAGCACATTATGAAACACAAAATACGACAAAGGAGGCCCTGTGCTTTTGAGCAACTGAAATTGTATATCAGGCAAGAATGGGACAACATTTCTCTTTCAAAACTACAGCAATTGGTCTCCTCAATTCCCAAACGTTTACGGAGTATTGTTAAAAGAAGTGATGCAACACAGTGGTAAACATGCCCCTGTCCCAACTTTTTTGAAACTTTTTCTGAAACATATTGCTGACATCAAATTCAAAATGAGCATTTTTTTTTTCAAAGAACGATAACATTTCTTAGTTTCAACATGTGATATGTTATCGTTGTACTATTTTCAATGAAATATAGGATTTCCATGATTTGGAAATCATCACATTCTGTTTTTTATTTACGTTTTACACAGTGTCCCAACTTTATGGAATTGGGGTTGTACAATGTAATCCGAGCTCAACATTCCGAAGTGTTTTATTCCTCTTATACAACAACAGGAGTATGATGTTGCATTTATTAAATAATGGCATCAGAATTTGTATCAGTTTATAGCTATATTAAATATTTGCAATGCAACTTATTTCCTGTTCTCATGTACACTCTTGCAGCTATAAACCATTGTATCGAGCATTAACTCATTAAATTGGAAAATTTAAAGCTCCAGCTTTCCCTCTGACACTGGAGACTCTTTACACAGACATTAAACAAACCTCTATTTACAGAAATCCATTGTCACTATATGACGATTCATACTGTTTTTTTTTTATTACAGTATCGTGTGATGCATCCTCTCTATTTAGTTGTTACTACAGAAACGCTAAATTATTAGAACAACATTAAAATTAATTTGTAGCTGTGTTACTGTCAGAGCTGCTGTTATAGAAAACGAATCAATAGCTTCCAACCAATCACAAGCCAGGATTCAGCCACAATTCCATATTCCATTAGGAAGAGACCTCTAGGTCGTAACCTGTGCTGAGTTTGGTTCTCTTTCTTTCCTGGCTTCAACCAAAAGCTATGTTTGCTAGCAAGCTGTAAATTAGCAATGACGTTCATGAGAAAAAAGAAAGAAAGAAAGAAAGAAAGAAAGAAAGAAAGAAAGAAAGAAAGAAAGAAACCCAAGTTCAATTTGATTTGACACTCACTGGCCACTTTAATAGGAACTTGTTCTTGATTGTAAGACTCCTGTTCTTGGCTTCAGGAGTGGAACCCAATGTGTTGTTCTGCTGTTGCATGCTGAGATGCTTTTCTGCTCACCACAGTTGTAAAGAGTGATTATATGAGTTATATCCTTCCTGGCAGCTTGAACCAATCTAAACTCTAGAGACTGTTGTGTGTGAAAACCCCAGGAGATCATCAGTTTCTGAAATACTCAAACCAGTCCATCTGGCTCAAACCAACACCCACGCCACAGTGAAAGAAAGTCTGAGATCACAATTTTTCCCATCCTGATGTTTGAAGTGAACATTAACTGAAGCTCTTCATTTGTATCTGCATGATTTGATGCATTGTGCTGCTGCCAAGGGATTGGCTGATTAGAGAACTGCATAGAACAGTTGCACAGGTGGATGGGTATTCCTAATAAAGTAGCCGGTGAGTGTAATTGTCTGGTCCTGACTGTAGCTCGTTAGTGAACGTGAATATCTCTGAAAGGCATCATCTGCTTTTGCTGGAAAGCTGGTTAACAGCTTGGTGCTTACTTGGTTAGGTAATGTCATGAAAGTGGATCAATAACCCTCAGGTTTTATGCTAAGCTGTGCATCTGAACTGGCTTTGATCGAGATGCTCTGATTGGCTGTGGTACAGTCGGTCAAAACTGGTAGGCTGTCTTTGCTCGCTGTTAAGTTTATTTTCTAAGTCTAAGAAAGTATTATTAAAGTCTCTGATGGAATTGTTTCCTTTCTACCAAAACTTAGACAACATGGCATACCAGTTTGACCAGTTTGATCAGACAGAGGATGGAAAGAAAAGGTTCAAACTGGTGCTTTCTAATTAGTGCAATGTCTGTAGTTTCATGGAAAAAAGAAACCCTACAGTTTGGGATAAACTTCCATAAATACCAGAAAATGTTTCAGCGAACATAATGTCAGCCCATGCTGTTTATACAGTGTCCCAGATTTAATAGCAGTGCTGCTGACTCTTTGGTTCTAATCAAACAGAACCCTGCAATTTCACCTTGAGAGCTTCAGTGCTCCGGTCCACACAATGCACACCAATTTGGTACGAGTATGATTCAGTACACGCTGTGATTTGGTGCTCGTCGCGTCACCAAAAAATGACTTTTGTTCCTGAATGTGCAATCACAGTGAGGAGGCCATGAGCACAAAACAATCGCTGCTCTGGTTGCCTCCGGGTATGAGGCGTGCTCTCTGAAGCGTGAGGTCGGAAAAGGACCTCGAGGCCATGTTACTTAAACACCGTACGCTCAGAAGATAACAAGCTGACCTGGATGAGGTCTTCCCATCCCAATCACTTCACTTTCTCAGCACAAAACTGGCTCTCCAGCCAATAAAACGCTATTCAGGAACAACTGCGTCAATGAAAAGAACGATTCTGAAAAAAAAGTGGGTATTGAGATAAAGCAGGTCATACCACTGGCTCTTTTATTTTTTTATACCAATCCAGGACAAACCCATGATGTCAAAATCTCTGGTCTGAAAAGAACAAAAAAAGCAGAATATTTCTTTCTTTCTTTCTTTCTTTCTTTCTTTCTTTCTTTCTTTCTTTCTTTTTATAAGGACATAGAAGAGCGTTTCTTCCACCCCCAAACAATGATCTCTATTGAATACGACTCACTCAAGGCCAGGGATTTATAAATCAAGTGATTTGGATGTTTGTGATTTTTCCAAACTTCTCTCCTCAGATCTTCTTTCTTTCATTCATATAAAAAAAAATGGCGGCTATCAGGATGCCATCTGAATAACGCTGACATGTAAAAGCCATGAGCATGAAATCAGTGCCTCATTCCCGCCTGTGTTCGATATTCCTTTTCAATCGGAGGATCAGGTTTTTTTAAACACAAAAAAATCAAGTTTTTCTAAATGCATGGAATTACATTTGCGTCAAAAATACCAGGTGGATATGTGAAAGACATTTTTTAAGGCTGAAAAAATGACCTCAAAATGAAATCTGAGAAGAGTTGGTTTCATTGAGCAGGAATTTCTGCTGGAAATTTAAATTATATTTCTGACATCATGTCAAGTGGGCAGGGTTTACAGACCTGGGCTCCAGTTGGCTACTGGGAATTTGAACATTTTTGCGATGTGAACATCCACATTTCTAGGATATTGAATGATAATATTTTCTCACAGCAATACTTGAATATGTTATAATAAAAAAAAAAAAAAAACTAGGGATGATTTAACATTAATTTATTTCACGAAATCATAACTGGTTCAAATTGAATAAAACACCCCAATCTCATTAACTAATCAGATTTGGGCTTTTTACTATGAAACATAGCCCTGTGATGACCTGGCGACTTGTCCAGGGTGTACCCCGCCTTTCGCCCGTAGTCAGCTGGCATAGGCTCCAGCTTGCCTGCGACCCTGTAGAACAGGATAAAGCAACTACAGATAATGAGATGAGATGAGACTATGAAACATGTTGGACATTTTCCTCCCAGGACTTTTCACCTGTCACTCATCGAGCTCAGGACGTCGAGAACCTCAATGAAGCTAAATTTCTGAAAATCCCATCCACTCTTGGTAACAAGTGTCAGAAATTAAGCTAAAACAGAAACCTAAGAATAAGTAAAGAAAAAATGGCAACGAATAAGCAAAATTGGAAGAAAAAGCAATCACTAATCAGTGAAATGCAAGCAGAATATTTGTAGATTTGCTTGTTTGTTCATTTTCGATTTCATACTTTTAAAAAATTGCCTTGGACACAAATCTAATCCTGTACTAATCATCATGTCACTTTGTGATAACATGAAAATATCACCTGGAAAAATATCAGCTTGAATATTAGAAGTATGGGATAAAATGCAATGAATATTAAAAAAAGGAAAAAAGGAAAAGTTCCTTGACATGACTCAGGTGTTGTAACCCCATATTTTTTCCTCATTTTTGAGAGAGAAAAAAAGCAAATATGTTTTTACCTTTTTTTGGAAATTCACTTGAAATTATACTGAAATCAAATATTTTTTTTTTCCAAAACTTAGCGAATTCAAATCGAAACAAATTTATGAATCTATATATATATATATATATAAAAAAAAACTGGCTGTGAAATAGGAAAAATGGAAGCAAAACAATCACTAATCAGCAAAATGCAAGCTGAATATTTGTAGATTTGTTTATTTATTTACTTTTTATTTCATACTTTAAAAAAATGCCTTGGACAGAAACCTGATTCTGTACATCCTCATGTCACATTTTGATAACATCAAAATGTCACCTGGAAAAATATCAGCTTGAAGGTGGAATATTAGAAATATAGGATAAAATTATTATTTAAAAAAAAAATAAAAAAGGAAAAGTGAATTGACTCAGATGTTGTAACCCCACATTTTTCCTAATTTTTGAAAATTCACTTAAAATTATACTAAAATCAAAGATTTAGTCAAAACTCAGGGTGGCACGGCGGTGTAGTGGTTAGTGCTGTTGCCTCACAGCAAGAAGGTCCTGGGTTCGAGCCCCGTGGCCGGCGAGGGCCTTTCTGTGTGGAGTTTGCATGTTCTCCCCGTGTCAGCGTGGGTTTCCTCCGGGTGCTCCGGTTTCCCCCACAGTCCAAAGACATGCAGGTTAGGTTAACTGGTGACTCTAAATTGACCGTAGGTGTGAATGAGAGTGTGAATGGTTGTCTCTGTGTCAGCCCTGCGATGACCTGGCGACTTGTCCAGGGTGTACCCCGCCTTTCGCCCGTAGTCAGCTGGGATAGGCTTCAGCTTGCCTGCGACCCTGTAGAACAGGATAAGTGACTACACATAATGGATGGATGGATAGTCAAAACTCAGCTAATTCAAACTGAAACAAACAAAGCTTCCCGAAACACACACAAAGTCTCTGTCTCACACACACACTTTCACGTGACATATGTATCCTCAGGCTTATCAGATGGATGTTGGTGGTGCAAATCAAACAAAAGCATCCAGAATATACCAAGAAACGGTCAAATATTTAACCAATAAACAGCGCAATTTTACAGGACAGATGCGTAAAGCACAAGCTCATACAAGCCCAACATATTAATAAAAAGATAGCGCCTGACCTGCTGCGTCTCTCTGGGCGTGGTCTGCTTGACTCGGCGGCTGGAGGCTGTGGTGGTGCTGCTGGTGGTCGTTGTGGTCTCCATGATCGAGGTGGAGGCGTTGGACTGAGGCGTGATTGAGGAGGAAGAAGAGGAGGAGGACGACGATGAGGAGGAAGAAGAAGAAGGCGCTTCACCCACCAGCCTCACGCTGCCCTCAATGCGAACGTTTGGGTTGCCCTCGACGGCCATGTTGAACACTTTGAGTCCGTTGTAGTAGAGGCCTGACATCTGGCCTTGGAAGGAGCGACTCCTGTCTCGCTCCCAGCCTCCGATCTGGATTGTAGTCTGGCTGTTAAAAATGGTGAGCTGCCGACCTGAGGGAGGGAAACAAACAATACAGCTCCAATGGATGGCACTGCTCCGGGAGCGCCCACGCTCAGTACAACATACATTTTAGATATAAATAATTTTTTTAAAAATGGTAGGGAAGAATGTTGTGGAATAATCACGCCTGGGAAAAAAAGACGGATTATTTGGCCAGCGGGTAACGAGGAGGATAAATTACCTATCGCCAGCGGGAGCGGCTTGTAATTTATCTGCCGTTATGACGATGAGGGTGCCCGTGAAATGAAATGAAAGCTATAGAAAGATTCCACTTAATGAGAAAATACTGTAGCAATAAAAGTAAACTTAAAAAAAAGCACTTTTTTTTTTGCTAAAAGGACGCTGAAGACTTCTCTCAGTGTGTCTCTTACGAAATGCTCCCTCTCAAATTGTTTGTCAGAATTAATGAAGGCATCGTCAAAAGTGCTCTCTCCATATGAACTCTCCATATGTGGTTAAAGAGATTTTTTTGTTGGCTAATGTCGTAGCGGCGTTGAAAACAGATGTTTCCGCTTTGTCAGCCAATTAACATTCAGAGACAAGATGTTCAGTTTAAAGCTGAGCACCGTACAAAAAAATTCTACACAGCGACATAAGAGATCTGATGTCAAACCGGAGACGGCCTTTTAGCAAAAACTTAGTGTGTCTCACAGCACACAAGCGTGAATCGATCACAATAATGTGGAGAAAAAACAGATCAAGACAATAAGTCTGGTTTTATTGAATAAAAAGAAAAAAAACAACGAACTAAACAGATGAATAGTTTGATAACAGAACAAAAATGGCACATTTTCAGTGTGGGAGGTTTGTTTTTCTTCCCAAACATTTAGTCACAAACAAACAAACGAACAAACAACACAACACAAGCATGCACTTCAACGTCATTTCTCGCAGTTTTATCTTTTACTTTATTCCTTGCGTACATTTAACATATTCGTTAAAGGGACTTCTGATGCCAATTAATTTCAATCTATTTAGCATAGAGATCAGTTTAATATCATAAACATATTAAATCAGTACATATGTGTATAAATAACAACATAACAAAACATAACGTTCATAGCAGAGTACAAAAACTAAATGACAAAGAAATGAACGTTAATTTAAGCTTTATTATCATATACTTTAATACAAGTGTTTAAAAAATTACAATATTTGGATTAATTATAATTTACATATATGTTTATAAACTAATTAGATTTACATTACAGTCCCTTTAACCTGTAATTAACAGAAAACATATGTAAGGCTATAAAATATATAAATATAAAACCCTTATAAATCACTTCAATACATTATATTAACTTAAAACTACATTTATCTACTTTTAAACTTTCGTTATTAGTGTCTGTTTAACTGCACATTTAATTTATTCGTTTAGTTGTGCTAAAAAAATATTACTTTAAAGTAGTTCAAATTACTGGTTAAGTTTTAATCAGGGGTTTTTACCTTTGTCGAGTAGCCATTCGTCAACTACTCGACCGAGTCGATATGGGATTCGCTGCCTAGCGATCGCCAGTCGTTCGTTATCAATGCTGCCTTTAAAGTTTAAAGAGACATTTCATTGGTTACAATCTGAAAGGTCAAGGGTTAAATGGTAGAAGCCTGAACTATACAACTGCACAGTTTTAAGTTCATTTCCTTTATTTCCTTCTTTCTTTCTTTTTTCTTTTTTTTAGGAAAAATTTATTATGAATGATTAAAAACATCAAAGTTGACCAACTTTAACTGGATTCATTTTAATTTATCTTAGTGCTACATTTCGTGAACAATTAATTGACATAATTTGTAAATTATCGAGATTAATAAACTAAAGTTAAACTCAAACAACACATCCAATTCTACCAATAATCATAAGACAACTTTATATTTACACAAAAATACTTATTTTTACTCTTCATCCCTTTTTAAATTCTAGTTACACATTACTACAACATTTTATCAATGCCTTCCTTCTTTTCTTTCTTTTTATGCCTAATTATCTTTTTGAAGGCATTCAAATATCTAAAATAAAATAGATGAATATAGATATAAATATATGTATAAATAACTCATTTTCATTTCCAATTAATTTAAAAATAACTATTTATCATGCTAATTATGCTACCCATGAACACAGTGGTTACAGTATTCGGAAGGTCAAGAGACAGAAGAGCATGAAATAAGTACAAGCGCCAGAGAAGTAAACAAGTAGATCAAGGTTTTGACAAAAGCATTTGGTGCCCATAAAAATACAACCCAATCCGCTGCTCTATATTTACAGGAATTTCCAGAAAAGTGAGGAGTAAAAAAAGTGTCAGCTCTCAGCATGCTGTATTGGAAATAACCTGTGAAGAAACTAACGAGTGTAAATGACTGATGTTGGGATTTGCAAAGCTTCTTGTGTGTGAAGATAGAACTGATGATAAGCTGGAAAGGAAAAATAAAAGGTTGGAGATTTTGACTCTAAGGGAAAGGCTTTTCTCAGAAAGCCAGTGGGGTGCTATTATTATATTGCACCATTAAAGGCAAAAGTACAACATACTTTTAGTCTTTTGAAAATGCTGAAAATTTAGCACAGCATTATATTTTTGAAGATTATGTCCCAAGCTTGGCTTTGGAGGCAATTATGAATTTGACATAAATTGAACCTCACCCATCCTTGAGCAAGTTTTGAAAACATCAAGAGCCTAAAAAACTGCTTGACGAGTATAGAAATTTGAGGGGAAATGGATTCTCATGGTGTTTTCATGGTGAGAAAAGCATCAAGAGATTGCAAATATGAATCTGTGGCTTCACATGCCTCAAAGGAAGCATCTGTTAACCTTCACGCTCCCTGATTGGTAGTGGGTGAGAACTGGCAGGGGACTAAATTGGGGAGAAAATGGGGGAAGAAACTGTCAGCAACATTTCACATCAGTCTTTTAGCTCAGAGTGCAATCGGAGGAAAGATCAGATGATGCATTATTCACAATATGATTAAAAAATAGAAAGATGTCTTACTTTCTTTCTGATATAGAGGGTATGCTTTGACATTGTGAAGCCTTATCATGTAAACTAGGCCAACGACTCGCAAGCAGAGCAGACAAAGTTAACCGTTCTGACTCCGAGGAACTGCAAAGGCACTGCACAGATCGAGTTTGAACAATGGCTCAGTTGAGGTGGCTTTAATGTCTGAGCGAAACGCTCTTTTGTTTATTTGAAAGCAAAATAACTTCTTTCAGGATCTAGCAAGCATTTCCGATCCTTTCCTTGCCTCGCCTTCCTAGGATAATGGGAAAACGTTCAGAGCGTGCTTCAAGAAACATGTTCACTATAGCATGGCAGGTGGGAATTGAAAAAGCAATGGAAGAAGGTGTCAGTACGGACTGTAATAAATACTTGTCACATCATATCTGGGTAAGTGTGGTAGGCTTGAGGCTGGCCTTGATCCCATCAGCCGCCTGCTGACACGCAAAATACCTCGCCGTGGAGAGGTCGCACACAAGGTGGGAGGTTAGACAACACTACAGAGTGCTGTAGCCAGAGGAAACAGGAAGTACAGGGAGTACAGAGGCAAATGAATTCAGAGTTATTATTACTCTCTAATTATGCATGCTGTGTAAGAGAGGGCAGAAGACCTCAGGCTTTAAACTCAGTCAACAGGCTGCTCCACTGCTCCCACCATATCACTGGGTGTAATAACACTCCCATGGATGCAACGATGATACACAACACTTGACATGAGAAGCTTACTAATGTGTACTTAAAAGTTTAATTGTATTAAATATGCAACATGTTGTAAGAGTTTTAAAGAAGCAACCAAAAGAACAACAGATTCTATTCAAATTTTAATGATTTGCTGCCCACAGCATTTCTGGTTCGACTGATTGAAATCCAATTGTTGTCTTTTTCTTTCATAATTTACAGATCAACTTAGCATTGCACTTAAACCTAGCACCTACCATGCTAGTGCTAATTTCCTGCTAAATAAAATTGAGTCTTTTAGAGTCTGAGCTGTAGAGTCAGGATTGAGTCCAGAGTTCCCAGCCAAGGAATACAAGTCAAGTTCAGGTCAAGTTCTTGGGCTGTAAGATCCGAGTCAAGTTCTGACTCTTGAGCTGCAGAGTCTGAATCAAGTCTTGAGCCATAGAGACAGAGTGCAGAATCTAGTCCAGTGTCCCAAGCTGTAGAGATGGAGTTGAGTCCAAAGATTCTAAACAGAAAGTCAAGTTCAGTTGAGTTCAGAGTTCTGAGCTGTAGAATTGGACCCAAGTCCAGAGTACCAAGCCGTACTGTTGAAAATGTAGAGTCCAAATGAATTGAGTCCAAAGTCAACAGCTGTACAGTCTAAGTTGAGTTTAGAGTCTCTTGCCAAAGAATCTGAGTTGAGTCCAGAGTCCTGAACCATAGTGTCCAAGTCAAGACCAAAACTGCAAGCTGTAAAGTCTGGGTTGAGATGAAAGTCCCAAGCCAAAGATTGTAATATCCTGTCCCAAAAGGTGCACGTCTGGCCTTGAAGTCCATTTCAAAAAGAAAGTCATGAATACCATGTTGACACCCTTCAGTGATGTCCACATTGAATCAGACAGAGCAGTGGTTGTCTGCACCAAAGTGTAGACCTCAAGGAAGACTGCAGGGCTTGAAGTACCATTTAGGACATGGCCTGAGTCGAGTCCTAAACCTTGGAGTCAAATTCTGAGATGTAAAACTTGAGTCAAGTTTAAAGTCCAAACCCGGAGAGTCAGAGTCAAGTTAAAGTCAACCTCATTTCAACAAAATTGATTGACATGTATTTTAATGAGTGGAAATGAAAAAAATGAGAGGTAAAAGAAAGGTGAGGACCTAACCTTCACCCTTAAGTTGGCTCTTAAGAAAGAATTCCAAGAAATATCAGTACACCATGCTAATTTTTTAATCAGTTTTCAGGCATTTAGAGAATTTTGCAATTGTAGCACTTGATATCCTCAGGTGGGGTTATTACATGGTGGAAGCAATACTTTCAGGGAGACTGACAAGTTTGGAACTGAAATGCTTGGAATGAAGGGTTGGACAATAAACGTTCTAATGAAACAATGACTGACTATCACCACGGAAATGAATCCGAAATTGGCCAAACACAAGTTGATCTTATAACCAGACTATTTGCTTTGTGGAAGGAGCACCAACTAGCGATCATTGTGTCAGTAACAGTGTACTTGTTGAAGACTCTGTGGTCTTTTGAGCACCTAGCCATGCTTTAAGAAGGTCAGAACGGCTCGGTGTTTCTAGAATTATGGGGTGTGCCAACCTAAAAAACCAAAAAGCTAACAGTTAACATGCAGAAAGCAGGACCATTGCCTTGAAATCCTGGAAACAGATAGCGTTGGCATCACCAGGAATTGAACTTTGTGACAAGTCTCCAACGCTAAAGTGGCAATTGTGAGCCCCAACTTTTCCCTTTCCATCCCTCTTACTTTACTCTGTCTTGACAAGTTTAACTGTCACTTTAACTTTTGATTTTATTCCAGCTGGGGCTGATTTGTATGTGCAAGCCTCCTGAGGTGTTTCCTTTACAAAAGGGTAATGGCAGAATTTAAGAAATTTAAGGATGCTTTTTTGTTCAAAAACTTGGCAGCACCAATACAAACACAAAACAGTGTTTTGCAGTAAATCTATACAGGTGCACCACCAGAGCTCACAGCTGTCAATACAAAGCTTGGGTTTTATCTGGCTTGATAGAAATGACGTTTCTACAAAAAAAAAGAAGAAGAAGAAGAAAAGCAACAGAATTGTGCAGCTACAGAATTACGCCCCAGTGAGTGTTGTTATTAATGCAATCAATATAATCTACACTGGTCCTTTAGATCATCTGAGATGTAGAAAATCATCTCTTGCTTCTTCAAAGCTGTATTTAGTAAAATGAACAGGAGTGAACAGGGTCATTCTCTAAGAGCGAGTCCAGCAGCCTCCTCCCTCGGCTTCTCCCCGTATATATATATATATATATATATATCATCTCATCTCATTATCTCTAGCCTTCTACAGGGTCGCAGGCAAGCTGGAGCCTATCCCAGCTGACTACGGGCGAAAGGTGGGGTACACCCAGGACAAGTCGCCAGGTCATCACAGGGCTGACACATAGACACAGACAACCATTCACACTCACACCTACGGTCAATTTAGAGTCACCAGTTAACCTAACCTGCATGTCTTTGGACTGTGGGGGAAACCGGAGCACCCAGAGGAAACCCACGCGGACACGGGGAGAACATGCAAACTCCGCACAGAAAGGCCCTCGCCGGCCACGGGGCTCGAACCCAGGACCTTCTTGCTGTGAGGCGACAGCGCTAACCACTACACCACCGTGCCACCTATATATATATATATATATATATATATATATATATATATATATATATACACACACACACACTTCATCTGTGATGACTGCCAACGCATGCGCGCTTCACGCATTGGACTCCTCAGCCATCATCACTAAATGACCAGGAGAATGAGATTCGTCATCTGCGACGACTCAGTCCACCACCACCACCACCATATATATATATATATATATATATATATATATATATATATATATATATGTCGGGTGCCATCATGAATTTGTGACTGGAATTTCTGCTTTTATTGACAGTTAATAATAAACCCTTAAAGGCATTCCAAAGAGACAGCTCTACAAGCTACATCTTATATCAAAGGATAAAAAACGTACAGTGTATTATTCTTTCACAAATAAAAAAAATGCTGTGGCATAAGTAGAATAAAACAGTTCAGTGCATGCAGGAAATGATGTAGAAAAATAATTAACTTTGAGGTAACAGTAAGTCCATTTCATCACTCCCTCGCTATTGATTATTTCTCTCTGACAGCATGCCAGCATTGTTTTATTTAATACTTCATTCATATTCTATATGAATTAAATGGTGTGATATAGTTCAACAATTCACAACAAAGGCCACTGATTCCTGTTCTTGGCTGGAGGAGTGGAACCCAATGTGTTCTTCTGCTGTTGCATGCTGAGATGCTTTTCTGCTCACCACGGTTGTAAAGAGTGATTATGTGAGTTACTATATCCTTCCTGGCAAAAAAGCTTGAACGAATCTGGCCATTTTCATCTGAGCTCTCTCATCAACAAGGCGTTTGTTTCCACCCACAGAACTGTCACTCACTCAACTCTATGTTTTTTGCACCATTCTGTGTAAACTCTAGAGACTGTTGTGTGTGAAAACCCCAGGAGATCAGCAGCTTCTGAAATACTCAAACCAGCCCATCTGGCTCAAACCAACACCCGTGCCACAGTGAAAGAAAGTCACACTTTGAGATCACAATTTTTCCCGTTCTAATGTTTGAACATTGTGAACATTAACTGAAGCTCTTGATTTGTATCTGCATAAAACAACAGGTGTATGGGTGTACCTAATAAAGTGGCCAGCGAGTGTGTTTTTAGTGCTTTCTTTCACTGATAAATCAATCAAATAGCGAATAACATGAAGTGGTCATGACTTCTTCCTGTAATTCATCTCTCTTCATCAGCTGTACATTGAGATGCCCTCAGGAACACTTTGAACATTTTTTTTTTTCATGGTTAAATCATTTCACAAACACACAACCCTGTAATTAAACAGTCATCCAGTACGTGTTTCTCGACACATAATGGTTTTAAATTATGTGAAACTGCACCTTATTGGATCCTTAACCATATGGTGAGAAAACACTTTTAAACCTTTTTGCCTTCCTTTTACCTGATTTCCATTGAATGTGATAATTGCTTGTTTTTTGGGGAAAAAAAAAGAAATGTACGATGTGTGGGCAAGCGGAGACATTTTTAGAGGTGCAAAAAAAAAAAAAAAAGCGAGATTTGTTAAACTGCCTTTGGAAAATGGTGTTGAGTCAATTCCAGACAGGATTTATTTCAGGCTTTTTGGAGAGTCTGGAGGTTTCAGAAGTCAGCCCTTTTCAACCCTCATGTTGAGTCTGAAATTGAGACAGGGCCCTTGATGAAGGCAATGACTGGGACTATCTGGCCGTACAAATTGAAACCAAACTAATGAGAAGGCTGGCCAATGTTTTGCTGAATATATTTCTTTCATTCTTTCCTGACTCATTCTACACAAAAAAAAAAAATCCTCATAAGCTGCCAAATATAGTGGAGTGCAAAAGTTTGTGCCCCCCTCTAACTCTCATAGGGATGGTAAGATTCACTCATTTCAGAGCTGATTTCAAAAGAATTTGGGATGAAATCAGGATGCATCATTTCACTTTTCAAGATCTTTGCGTTGATTAAATCTGATTTATTAATATATAATTATTCACAGAGGCCTTATACATTTTATTCTTTAGAAATGTGACCAATAATTTTATATTTAGATTGATTTCTCTTCTCTAAATCTTTTCTCATCTCCACTGCTGTCACTGGCTCACACTCGGTCTCGCAGGAGTTGAAGGTGTGGCTCCAAAGTGATTTCAAAAAACAAGTCCCTGTGGTTTTCTTGCCATAGCACCAATGGGATTTCAAAATAAAAGTCCCTCCTCGAGTCACATGGAGGAGGAAGAGGTACTGTGTTAAATTGCATTCTTTTTCATATCACTGTATCACGTTGAGTCTCACTGCATTGAATCTAATCATATTGATTCACACTGTATCGCAACAGAGGTGACTCATACCATATCTTTAGTTCATCTGGCCATAAGGCTGATGAGCTGTTGCCATGGTATAGCATCCGTCGTCCATCTGTCATCCACAATTCAGTTAAATCGTATCTCCTCCGTCAATTCTCCATGGATTTCCATTCCGATTGTCTTTGCTTGAAAGAACTCATCACTCCGCACAAACCTTGGTCATTGTTTTGTCAAATTTTTGGCTAATAAACGAGCTAGTAATTAGGCCAAATTAACGGATTTTCCAGGTCTCTCAATAGAATTGTATCTCCTCTCTCATCCGATTCTAGTTCTGATTGATGTTTTGGGTAGATCTTCCCTTGACGAAGAAAACTTTATCATTTGTTTGTTGATTTTCCTGTTGTAAACTATTTGTTTATTTTCAGTTAAATCATATCTCCTCCCTCAGTTCTCAATGGATATCAGTTCTGATTGTTTGATTTGAAAGAACTCATCATTCTTCACAACACTTGGTCATTGTATTGTCAAATTTTTGCTAACAAACTGCTAATTACGGTAGGTCAACTTCACAAATTTTGGGACTTTTTACTAGAATTCTATCTCCTCTCGCAATTCTCACCCGATTTCAGTTTTGATCAATGTTTTGGGTAGATCTCTCCTCGGGGAACAAAACTTGGTCATTTGTTGATTTTATTGTTGGAAACAACTTGTTTCCAACTTTGTTTATTTTCAGTTAAATCGTGTCTCCTCCCTCAGTTCTCAATGGATTTCAGTTCTGACTGTTTTATTTGAAAGAAATAGACCTTCTGCACAAAACTTGGTCATTGTATTGTCAATTTTTTTTTTTTTTTTGCTAATAAATTAGGAATTGGGTCAACTTAACAAATTTTCTTCAGACTAGAATTGTATCTCCTCTCTCATTTATCATGCAAATTCAGTTCTGATCAATATTTTGTGTAGATCTTCCCTTGTGGAACAACATTTAGTCCTTTGTTGATTTCCCTGTTGTAAACAGGTTGTCGTGGAGGTTGGTCCTCTCTCACATCGTCACATTTCAGTTCTGTTTGATGTTTCGGTAGTCGTAGTTGTTTTGATGGCAGACCAGATGAGCGACTACATCCTTGACGTTCTGGTTAATATATCAGATCATTGCTAAAGCATCGAGACAATTATCACATTGGCCTCAGTGATGAAAAAGGGCATCCCTAACCTCCTACATTTTATCTACAAAATATACAACTCCAAATGTTAGAAATTAAAATGTAAGAAACTAACTCATCCCATACCTCATAACAGGTAAAACCAGGCATGAGGTTAGAAGGAGCTGTTCTGGGAAAATAATCAACAACAGGTGTTGTGATGAAGCAGAGTCACTATTACTATCTTGAAAATGATTATTTTTCGAGAACAGCATGTTCTGAAGTGTTTTATTCCTCTTGTACCACATCAGACTACACATTTTATTCATTAAAAATGATACACTGTCATTTTCTATCCATCTATAGTTACATTTAATGTTGTTGAACATCTGTGAAACAAATTACACTATATTTCTTTCACTGACTTTTCTTTTTTTTCTGTCCTTTAAGGTTAATTAGTCTGACATGTGACTGAAAAAACAACAACAACAACAACCAACAGTGTAGTGTCTTTGACCTGAAGAATTTTCTGTGGTGGAAAATGAATGAAATGTTACAAATAACTGACACGGTGACTCCTTCCAGAAAAGATAAGTCTGTATAAGATCTGAAAGAAAAGTGATGTGGTATAAGCTATGGGATCAACATCATCATATGATTGAAATGCAGCATGACAGTTAGCAAATGTGCTTCTCATTATTACTGAATGAGAGCTGTCCGTTTGCTGTCTCCCTTTTCGTCCTCTCTCGTCCTGCGATGTTTGCTGACCTTTTCAGTCATGTATGTCATTTCCATCATGCTGAAAGAGCATTTCATGGCGGAGACTCCGTGGTTGCTGCTTGCCTCAGGTAGGATCGGGAATTAAAGACATTGGACAGGCAGCCAAAACATGGAGGAACGAACCTCAGGGTTAACAGTTTGGGCTGATATCTCAGTGTACACTTCAGACCTGTCATGGCTATACGTCTTCTCTCAAAGTGGCACTTAGCAGATGCACAGAAACTGCAAATAAGAACAGAGCACCTTTTCCGCAACTTATATTTCTCCCTGATTAAATCTTATGGTGCATAATAGCCTCTTTCCTGGTTGTAAAAATTAGATTTTCTTCCCTGAGTGTCTGCAGGCTGCTGATGGTTAAAAATGTTATTTTTTTCACTTGAAAGAAGTATGCTTTTATGGTATTAAGCATATGATACGTCATAAAGCCCTGATTCGATGTTTGGAACTCATTTCCTCCAGCTCATTGAATCTAAAATGCTATTTATTTCATTACTGTTCATTAGACAGCCGCATGAAGCTAGATGGGTACAGCGAGTGCAAAAGTTTGCATACCCTCAAGACAAAATGAAAGAGATGCAACTTATCGCGATGAGCGTTGGCTTTCACAATGTCAAATTTTCGTAACGTTAAATCATGTATGCAAAGATGTAAATAGTGGCGAAAAAACATCTCTCCTTTGCAGATTGGAGTATTACACCACAACACATCTCAATTCTGGATTTTGATTGGTCAGGGCAGTGCTGATTAATTTTCCATAACAGCAGCTCAGACAGTAGTGCAGGTTTATAATACATAGAATACGTTCTAATACATAGAAAGATTAAATTCATGAATTAATTAATTTGTTCATTCATTAATATGGTGAAGTTTATATAACATTAATGGAAGGAGTCCAGTGTCAGTGATTTGTTACAGTCAGTGGTAAAGCTGTTTAAGTTTTCCACCATGGGAAAGTGTTCCTGTGAGGAAACAGCTGTTTATAGGACCATGTTTCATCGACTTTTCACATAACTAGAAACAGATAAAAATTTGTATGTCATAGTGTTAACATGGGAGCAGTAAATACCAACAAACTTTATCTTTCACCTCAGTCCATCTTATATTGGACAAAAAGGTCATTCATGAACATTTTTCATCTTTGTTTCATTGTTGTTTTTTTTCTTCAAAAAAAAAGCAAACAGGGTTCCTTAATGGTTCTTCGGTTCTTCTATCATACTCTCTGATCTTGAAACGCTTTACTTTGTTACCTATAAGGAACTATTAATGGTTCTGCTACAAACAACAATCAAATGTTGAAGCTAATACATTAAGGATTAGTGTTAAAACCAGAACAAAGTCAATGGTTTTACAATCTACTGTCCACTGATATCCCAACTTCCTTTATTTGCTAAACAATAACGAAACCCTTTATTGCGCAAATATTGTAGTAGGTTATTGTCAGGTCGAAGTCCTGGAGGAATTTGCTACTGGTAACATGTAACTCAGTACCACCTGCCACATGGATGGGTATTCAGCATATATGTATACTGGGGAAGAGGGTGGCATGTCACCCAGCAGGATTGAAAACAAAACCTGTCGAAGGGTGGATGAGCTCTTTGCAAGCCAATGGCCAACATGCAAACCTGGTATCAGCTGGTAGCCATACAATCAAAGGGCTCTCTTTTGTCAGCGAATATGAAGGCCAACCAGATGTGTTCCTACTGGTGGGCATTCACATGCACAGTCTCTGGGACCTGATAACCATGCTGATAGGAAGGAGAGAGCATCAGTGGGCCAGCACAATCCACTATTGCTTTATTGTGTGCAGGCTGTTCCAGAGGCTGGTGTCCAACTTCTTAGAGGGACAAGTGGCATTCAGCCACGCAAGATGGAGCAATAGCAGGTCTGTGATGCCTTTAGATATCTGGGGCTGCATGCACAGCACAATGGCCGGACCAGCGTGTGTATACCCTACACAGGTATACAGAAGCGCAGGTAATCCGCTGAGCCCCAATCATGATTGGGACTGGGGATTGCAATTATTCCCCATGAACGAGGAATTCCCAGTACGTGTGGATCATAAGCTCATGTTGATTAAGTCCCTGCTCCATTTTTGCAGAGGTGGACAAAAAGTACCCAACTTCATTACTTAAGTCAAAGTACAGATCCCACTGATTAAATGTTACTCGGATACAAGTGAAAGTTGTACAGTCAAATTTTTACTTAAAGTACTGAAGTACTTGCTTTTAAAAATAATTAAGTATTAAAAGTACATTTTCTGTGAATGCATCATTGTATTATTGCCACAACGCTTACAAAACCTAAAGCCGTTACCAAAGACAGAAATGTGAATTCACAAAATGAACACATGCTGTGGAATCATGGTGGTTTAACGTTAAGCTAGCTAGTCAGTGAAGCTCCACCTGACATGCTAGCAAACTCTTTTCAAACTCGAAAAAATATTGGGTATCTAACGTTACTAGAAAAGAAAGATTTCTACATTCTGTTTATTTGGCAAGATTATGCTAAAACATATTTCTGAAAGGACTTCAGATAAGTAAACGTTATTCATATTAGCGTAACTCCATTTTTACATGCTAACTAACAATGTCCAAGTTAACTAGCTGTGTGTTAACATTAGCTGTGGACAAGGAACTTGGCAGGAAAATCAATAGAAAGTCATTTGACTAATCAGACTGCATAGCTACTGCGACATTATCGCTAGCTCTAAAAGCACAGACAACTTCATTGCAAGCTTTCTCTTGGAATAAAACATTTACAGACCTCAATATGCTTCCACAGGTTGGATGGCGAGTTTTTGTAGGCTGTGATGTGGTTCATTTTTGGCAAACAAAGCAAACATTTAAAACGAAACAAATCTTTATTCCTTTCAGAAAACTGAAACATGGGTTCTAGGTAAAGCCATGAGTGTATGCATTCTCCAGAAAAAAACATCTCCTTCCATTCTGCCATCAACTGATCATGTTAAATAATGCTGCTGAGAAATCACTGAACTTGATTCACAATCTATGGACGTGACGTGACTCTAGTATAAGCTGTTTCGGTGTCATCTGTGCAAAAATAAATCATGTTTTAGAAAAGAAAAGAAAAAGCATCCACTTTCAAAGCTGCTTCATAGTAACGAGTAACGGAGACCTTGATAGAAATGTAGTGGAGTGAAAAGTACTATATTTGTCTTTCAAATGTAGTGAAGTTAAAGTCATAAGGTTCCAACAAAAATAATACTCAAGTAAAGTACAGATACTCAAAAAGTGTACTTAAGTACAGTACTCAAGTAAATGTACTTCGTTACTGTCCACCTCTGCCATTTTGTACTGTAGTAGGAGGAAGTAATTGATCATTCTGTTCATAATTATTCATAATTATCCAACCAACAGTGACCTTAAAACAGATCAGATTCCATCCAATAATCGACTTTTCATAAAGACATGATAATAAATCAATCACCGAGCAGCAATCAAAGCACCAAGTGCACCAATTTTAAAACTCTGTCACTTTTGTCAAAACCTTTCTGCATGTTAAAACACTACTGAACCAAGAAACCTGAGCATCACCAGTTTTATAGTGAGGGCCAGATCCGGACTTGGGGTGCCATTTTGAATTTAAGAACTTCACAAGAAGACCCATGTTTATAGGATAGTGTTTGTTGTCTGTTGTTAGTGTTTCTGGTGAAATTGAAGAGCTTTTATTTACATCTCTCATCTTTCTTTCTTTTTTTCAAAAACCACACACATAGTTCATTAAAAAAAAAAGCAATTATCGCTGTCAGAACACCAGTATGGTATTTTTTTCTGCCATTACAGACTGGAAACCTGCCACTGACAGTTTTCCAATCTGTCTGAGATCTTCATCAGGTGTGTAAACACTGAATTCCTTATGAACAGATGGTTGGATATGGATATTTAATGTCATGTTCAGAGTAAATTGTCACTATTGCAAGAAAAAAAAACCCTCATGTCTCCAAAGCTAACTTTATAAAAAATAAATAAATAAAAAGTGCAAATACTGAAGAGAAATACATTTTGGAAGTTAATGAAACCAGAGTTCAACACAATACTTTTTTAGTTTCTAAGCTTTAGACCTGAAAATATGGATAACACATGGACTTTTAAGCTAGCTGAGAGATCACACCTCGCTAGCTGACGAAAACTTTTAATAATATACAGCTCGTGGAACATTAAAGAAAGCTGTGTTTAATTTATAATAAAGTATTCAAGTTATTTTAACAAGAAAGCTGAGATTAGCTTTAAAAAGTAAGGTTTATTTATTAGATATGCAGATTCAAGATTTTAGCCTGGAGTTAACACTAGCTTGCAGATACTAGTAAAATAAAACTAAAAAAAAAAAAGAACAAAAAGAAAAATTCACAACTAATTCGACTGAATGAAAATAATGTATTTATATAATCTAACAATTTAACAAAGAAGATAAGAGAAGAGCTATTTGTGTCTTTTAAAGTGTGCGCATTGGGTGCATCCAATTTCACAACATTCTGAGAAAATACTGAATGATTATCTAACTCACATTTAAGCAATGATGAGGGTTGAATATGATTCAGTTTATTTTTTTTCCCTATCTGCGAGAAGCTATGAGGTTTTAACGTGTGTTTAAAGACAAGGCTAGCAAGTCGATCATTGCTAGCTAGTGAAAAAAAAATAAAAGAAAGATCAAGAAAGTAAAACTATATATCTGTAGCCGCTTATCCTGTTCTACAGAGTCGCAAGCAAGCTGGAGCCTATCCCAACTGACTATGGGCGAGAGGCGGGGTACACCCTGGACAAGTCGCCAGGTTATCGCAGGGCTGACACATAGACACAGACAACCATTCACACTCACATTCACAGCTACGGTCAATTTAGAGCCACCAGTTAACCTAACCTGCATGTCTTTGGACCGTGGGGGAAACCGGAGCACCCGGAGGAAACCCACGCGGACACGGGGAGAACATGCAAACTCCGCACAGAAAGGCCCTCGCTGGCCACTGGGATAGGACTTTCTTGCTGTGAGGTGACAGTGCTAACCACTACACCACCATGCTGCCTATACACACACACACACACACACACAGAGGAATTTGATTTTTTTTGTCTTCTGAATTTTCAGTAACGTTTTCAGAACAAACTGAATTCTTTTCTCAGGTTTTATTATTATTATTATTGCTATGCATGATTAGCTGATTTAGCTGTTTTTGTGTTGAGCTACAAGGTTTGAAAGATAAGACTAGCTTGGAGATCAGAGTTAGATAAACTCATCTCATTCATTCATCTCATTATCTCTAGCTGCTTTATCCTTCTACAGGGTCGCAGGCAAGCTGGAGCCTATCCCAGCTGACTACGGGCGAAAGGCGGGGTACACCCTGGACAAGTCGCCAGGTCATCACAGGGCTGACACATAGACACAGACAACCATTCACACTCACACCTACGGTCAATTTAGAGTCACCAGTTAACCTAACCTGCATGTCTTTGAACTGTGGGGGAAACCGGAGCACCCGGAGGAAACCCATGCGGACACGGGGAGAACATGCAAACTCCGCACAGAAAGGCCCTCGCCGGCCACGGGGCTCGAACCTGGACCTTCCTGCTGTGAGGTGACAGCGCTAACCACTACACCACCGTGCCGCCCTTAGATAAACTCATGAGAGAAAAATACACATATACTTGCAATTCAAAAACAATTCAGTTATTTTCAAAAATAAATCACACAATAATTAATCTTTCTATTTTTTCAGTAATATCAGTTTTCATAAAGAAAAAAGCAAAGTCTGTACTCAGGTTATCTTTCAGCACTTTTTGGATTGCAAATGCTGATATGTGAGTTAATTATGGACAGATTTCATACCCAATAAGCTCTTAAAAAAACCAATATTTTTATCCGATCCTTTGAAGCGAGTTTGACGTGATTACCTACTTGTGATATCCTACTTTCAGCCACACACGTAGACGTCATTGTTCAAATCGTATTAATCACATGGTGGGTTACATTTCTGTTGATTATTTTCCTGAAACGGGATGAAAAGACTTGGATGAAAAGAGAGTAATTATCCCACGGATAGAGAATGATGGCTCAGTGCCGGCCCACACTTCATACTTTCATCTGGCTCACAC